>NC_137885.1:6259129-6311629 GCF_963924005.1 Protomyctophum bolini
CGTGGATGGGAAATAAGATTTAAAACTAAGGCTATGGAAGCGTGGATGAAAGGCAAAGCACAGATGTGTGCAAAGTTTTGTCGGATCTGCCTGTGCATTCCGTCTGCTGCAGTGCGTGTGTGTTCTGTCAACTTCTGTGTTGTGAGTCTGTCACTGGCTGGCTGAATGCATAGTAAAGAGCGTCATAAGCATGCGCCCTTCCTGCGCTGGAAGTAGCAGATCTACAAGTTATCTACCCGGCGCAATGCACAGCACGTTGGGCTTGTACATCTGTGTTTCTCCCGCAGTTTAGTTGAATTATATCGATTCACAACTTTATTTGCCCCGGCCTTCACTTCAGCAGCACAGAGACGCCTGTATGATAGACTCACGGAGCTGCATGGCCAGACTTTTTTCACTGATCACATAACGCCATAACGCGGGTAACGCTCGCACAATAACTATAGCGCCGTTATGGAATGGGGAAATGTAAAGCGTTAGGTTACAAGTTACTGCAAATAGTAGTTACGTTATGTAACGTAACGCATGTAAGGGCGTTAGTCACAACACTGGAGAAAAGTGGCCATAAGTTAGCGAAACACACACACACACACACGCACACACACGCGGTCCGTATACGGTATACCTGAGCAGCCTCTGGCTCTTGAACAGGTTCTGCAGGCCCAGCAGCCCCTCCTTCCTCTCGGACCAGTTGGCGCTGGCGCAGTGGTTGAGCACCTCGGCCACGTCCTCCGTCTGGCGCATGTAGTGCGGCCCGCCGCCGCCGCCGCCGTTCCGCGAGCTGTACGAGCGCTCCGAGCAGGCGCTCGACGCGTCGCTGTTGGCGTCGTCGTCCGAGTACATGCCCGCCGGGGACTCGAACCGGCGCCTCACCGGCCGCCGCTGTAGAAGAGACGAGAAGCACCCGCAAAGGAGAGAGAGAGAGAGAGAGAGATGGAGGATGGGAGGAAATAAGAGAGAGAGAGAGAGGTTGGCGGCGTCACGCGCCAGATGGCGTACATTTGGCCGTTTTAGCCAAAAATACATCAGCTCTTATCCACACTTTTCCTGGGCTGTGTGTGCTCCAGTTCCTGTCAATTTGATCCAATGAAAGCCAATGAAACTGGTCAGATGACCAATGATATCCAATGAAATCAACAGGAACTGGAGCACACACAGCCCAGGAAAAGTGTGGATACAAGCTATATAGTTAGACCTGTGTGTTTTTCGCCATGGGTGGCATTTCGTACGACGAAGCATATAACATGTTGTGAGATCCACCATTAATGTCGAATGTCACAAATATGTCACACACAAAAAAAAAGGCTGTGAGCTCACACAGCGGCCGTGAGCTCACCATGCGGCCATGCGTAACTATATAGCGAGCAGAGGGATGGATGTATAGGAGAGATGGGCGTTTTTTAAAACATCTGTGTTGTTGATATTGAACCGTTCTTGGTGTGTGTGTGTGTGTGTGTGTGTGTGTGTGTGTGTGTGTGTGTGTGTGTGTGTGTGTGTGTGTGTGTGTGCGTGCGCGTGTTTCATGCGTTTAGAATGTTTCATGTTAATTCAACAGCTAGTACTGCTTTCCTAACATCTAGCATACATGCAGCTGCAGCATGCCAAAGGCATGGCGGTCACACGGAGGGGAACGTGTTTGACGCCACGCCGGAACGGGTGAGTTGATTTAAAGCGATTCCTGTGTCGCTTGCGCTTTGTCACAATTAGTATCTTTGATGGGTCTTTTAACGCAGACCCCATGGGCATGGTGGCAGCGTGCCAGTAACAGATGGTTCGGCGGCGTTATGTTAGTCAGATCAATGGCCGGCAAAGCTGCACTCTCTCTCAACAACGAAGAAGAATGACACGATTGGACCACTTTGAGCCTACACACAGTAGCATATACCTACTTAAGAGCGTGCCATTATAGGCGAGAAATGCAAGCGCAATTGTGACGCGATGCATCTGTAAGTAGATTAGATTGGATATTTCTTGCCATTTATCGCCTGATAAAGTACGTTGTGGGCTTAGGTTGTTAACACTTCCGATTGCCCCGAGGTTTTTTTTAATCCATTAAATCATAGCGCGCCCGGTGATTTCTAGTCTCCCAGTCATCTCGGATCTCCATAGCATAGCGGAGCACTTTTACCGACAGACCGACATGTTATCCCGGATGGGGCTATGAAGTAGCTAAATGTTAGCCAAAACACTCTAGAGGCGATCGGCAAAACAACGGGAGGTATATGACTAAATCTATACCTCGACTATTGCGACTGGGGCCGTCTCTAAGACATGATCTTTTCTTAGAATTGGACGCGGGATGATTTAGATCAAAGAGTTATTAACGTTTTAAGATTTTCGGGTCTCGTCGGCAAAACAGGGGGGGGGGACGACATTTTCGATGACGTCCCACTGTTACGCAACATCGAATGTTGCGCAACAGGGCGCTCCCAGGCTGTGGTGCGATACGATCGGTTTTGACATAAACAACCTCCGTCTTTTTTGATAAATCTTCATCCTTCGTCGTTAGTAACTGAAAGGACGGTGAACTTCGTCCTGGGCGATCGTGTGTGTTTTAATGAATGCTTGATTGCTTTCATGGCCAGAAAAAGAGGTCAGCGATATAAGCGATAACGGGGCGACGCGGGTGGTGTGATTCAAAACTGGAGACCTGCGGATGGCGGATTTAGCCGCGGATAACCACAGTTTATAGGGTGGATTTGGGTCATTAAAGGTATATTCAGTGATTTCACTCAAAAAACCTTAGGTTTCGTTTTTGGCTGTGGGACCTAAGCCTTCGTCCAATCTACGTTTTTTTGACCCCCAGGGGTTAACTGGGGACAGGGAGGAACTCCTTATATGGTCAGCACACTCTATAGTAGAGAGGATTATCACAACAAAACAAAAAAATAAGTGATATTTGAATTAAGTGAAATCACTTACTCTACCTTTAAATATATATTCTAAACTAATATTGGATAAACCCACGGGTGAAATAATGTGGGAAATAAATGAATGGGCATCTAGTATCTATACTTACTATAGCTTTTAAAATGCACAAAACCTCGGCAGAAAATCTCGCAATCCGCAAAGTGGACCCACACAACACAATCAGCCATGTCGGATTATTGACCAGGGTTCCTATACATACACAGTCGTAGAAGTACAGACAGCTATAGAAAAACACCAAATGAATCACGTAAACTTGGGATGAAGTCCGTTCTCATTCATGAATACTTTCCAGACTTTGCGTATTATAGGAACCCCCCCGACAATAACGTCCGTGGTCATTATGTGATAATGTGGAGGGGAAGGTCGTGCGTCGTTGCGTGACGACGGAACATGCTCTGCATGCAAACGGAAACGAGGAATGAAGTGGAATCCATGTTATTTATGTACCTTACTCCTGTTGTCTCCCAACAGCTGATTGGTCAGATTGACCCCCGAGGAGGAGGAAGAGTGAGAGAGTCAATTACATCACATTTAAAGAAGTCCTGCACGTTACAAACAATCACAGCACTTTGACGGGAGAAGTATTCTACGGAAACCCTTTTGGTGTTTTAAAGCATTATGTTATACTTTAGCTATTGAAAAATAGCAGATCTACAAGCTCATAGCGCACCACCGAGTGGCGCGCTACGAGCTTGTAGGTCTGCTATTTTTTGAAAAATCGAAGAACGACTGACATAGAAACAAAGCTTTTTCAGGAAACTGTCAGGATGTAGAAGATATTTTTAGAATCTGATCTCAGGTCAGAATGGAAAACTGTCAGGATGTAGAAGACATCTATAGAATCTGATTTCAGGTCAGAATGAAAACTGTCAGGAATGTAGAAGACATCTATAGAATCTGATCTCGGGTCAGAATTAAAACTGTCAGGAATGTAGAAGACATCTATAGAATCTGATCTCAGGTCAGAATGGAAAACTGTCAGGATGTAGAAGACATCTATAGAATCTGATTTCAGGTCAGAATGAAAACTGTCAGGATGTAGAAGACATCTATAGAATCTGATTTCAGGTCAGAATGAAAACTGTCAGGAATGTAGAAGACATCTATAGAATCTGATCTCAGGTCAGAATGGAAAACTGTCGGGATGTAGAAGACATCTATAGAATCTGATCTCAGGTCAGAATGGAAAACTGTCAGGAATGTAGAAGACATCTATAGAATCTGATCTCGGGTCAGAATGGAAAACTGTCAGGAATGTAGAATAGAATCTGATCTCGGGTCAGAATGGAAAACTGTCAGGAATGTAGAATAGAATCTGATCTCGGGTCAGAATGGAAAACTGTCAGGAATGTAGAAGACATCTATAGAATCTGATCTCGGGTCAGAATGGAAACTGTCAGGAATGTAGAAAACATCTACAGAATCTGATCTTGGGTCAGAATGAAAACTGTCAGGAATATAGAAGACATCTACAGAATCTGATCTCAGGTCAGAATGGAAAACTGTCAGGAATGTAGAAGACATCTATAGAATCTGATCTCAGGTCAGAATGGAAAACTGTCAGGAATGTAGAAGACATCTATAGAATCTGATCTCGGGTCAGAATGGAAAACTGTCAGGAATGTAGAATAGAATTTGATCTCGGGTCAGAATGGAAAACTGTCAGGAATGTAGAAGACATCTATAGAATCTGATCTCAGGTCAGAATGGAAAACTGTCAGGAATGTAGAAGACATCTATAGAATCTGATCTCGGGTCAGAATGGAAAACTGTCAGGAATGTAGAATAGAATCTGATCTCGGGTCAGACTGGAAAACTGTCAGGAATGTAGAAGACATCTATAGAATCTGATCTCGGGTCAGAATGGAAACTGTCAGGAATGTAGAAAACATCTACAGAATCTGATCTTGGGTCAGAATGAAAACTGTCAGGAATATAGAAGACATCTACAGAATCTGATCTCAGGTCAGAATGGAAAACTGTCAGGAATGTAGAATAGAATCTGATCTCGGGTCAGAATGGAAAACTGTCAGGAATGCAGAAGACATCTATAGAATCTGATCTCAGGTCAGTGTTTATACTACTCACCAGGGCGTCGGCCACGGCCGCCTCCACCTCCGTGCCCGTGTTGAGGATCCGCATGGCGTTCACCGAGGCCGAGATACGAGCCTGGTGGGCCAGGCGGTCTGGGGGAGGGAACACAGGTGACAACGTTATTAAGGTCAAGGTCAGGGGGATGGAGGGTCCCAGTATAGTAGGCAGAGAAGACGGAGACCTGCATGCCAAGGATGATTGATTAACCACATGAACCCTACCGTTGAACTGCCCACAGCCCTCTATATGAAACACAGATCGAGTAGAAAAAAACTGCGCCATTTCTTCATGATTATTAGTGAGGACCTATTATAATAAAGATAGGTTGAAAAGTGGTGAAGTGGTCCTTTAAGTATTAAAGAGGGAGTGCCACAATTCTTTTTTATTTTTCCAGTTTTTTTCATGCGTCTATGAGGTGACACAGTACTCCGTTAGACACCCTGGAGTCGTTTTTATGTGCAATGGCGCATTGACGTTGTATTTAGGGTTTCTTCCTGGAGGCCGACAGTCAAACGGGGCCAATGAAATAAACAGTGATATAGTGACGTCACACTATCAGCCCCTCCCCCTTTATCATACAACCACAGCTGTGGGTGCGGCTTCAGTTCAGGTGGATCACCACCCATCACCACCACCACCCGCCAGGCAAACCAGGCATACTTAATGAACTGGTGGGCGTGCCCACATAAAAACAGCATTTTAACAAATACTGTACACTTTTCTGAAAAAAATGATACCTCCTTATATATCAATAAGACCTGATGATCATGTTTTAGGGTGGAAAAAGTGTACTAAAAGTGTTTTAGTACCGACATTCTTCTCCATAAACTGTGTTCTGTGGGTTTGCCTAAAAGGGGGCGGGGCAGAAAGTAACCTTGTTGTAGGACTTTGAAACTGCATCTCTAGCGAGAACTCGCACGATTATTCACTTCCTTTGTTTGTTTCCTTTGACGAGTACTGTTCTTTGACAGTTCTTCAGCTCTGAGCTATAGTCAATCAACAGACCCTCACGTGCAGTGGCGTGCACAGACATTTAGAGGGGCAGGAGGTGCTCAAGTGAAAAAAAGGGCACCTTGTGCAGCGCGTGGAACCGGCTGGTTGCCTTAACCCATTTTGGGGCGGGAACCCATTTTGGTGTTAGCATTATGTCATGCTTTAGCTATTGAAAAATAGCTAGAGCTACAAGAGCTTGTAGGTCTGCTATTTATTTTTTTAATCGAAGAACCATGCACTGACAGAAACATAGCTTTAGATTGT
This sequence comes from Protomyctophum bolini, assembly GCF_963924005.1. Classification (NCBI taxonomy): domain Eukaryota; kingdom Metazoa; phylum Chordata; class Actinopteri; order Myctophiformes; family Myctophidae; genus Protomyctophum; species Protomyctophum bolini. The sequence goes on from NC_137885.1 coordinate 6,265,412, forward strand.
GGGGGCCTAAATAATATAGTAGAAGCGTTTTTATCAAGAATTGATCAATGTCACCATGGTCCACACACTGCACAAATTAAGAAAAAGAAAGAACGTTTTTTATTTTATTATTATTATTTTTTTAAGGGCACATTGCCCTAGCGCAGTGTTTCCCATCCTGTGTGTCGCGGAGCTTTGGTGCTCCGCTTGATGTGTCCAAGTGCTCCGCGTAATTTGACCGAAATTAAGTTATAGTGTTACTTTCTGTCAAATCAGGCGGCACACTAACTCTCCCCCTTAAGCAATATTATAGCTACTGGGCTGCAGGCTTCTTATTGTTGCGTCATTGTTGTCACACGTCTAACCATTAGACGTGCGATAACTACAACACGGAACAATAGACTCTAACGACCCTCGGCCATTGAAATGTTAATGCTTAGATGCATCCAGAAGACGCTACATTTCGCTCCCTCCAGAAAGACTCGAGCGTGCAGAGCACATATGCACGTAGACAGCAGACACACACAGTCCCGACCCAAACACTGAGGAGGTAAAGTAGGCTAAACGTGACGTTGTTGTGATTAAACATAATGTGCCACGAAAAATAGCTGTCCAAAATAGCTGTCCATAGATGTCCAAACATGATCGCCTCGTTCGGCCAACAAAATATATCTCCCTCCCTCCACAGAAGCGCAGTGATGCGTGATTTATTCTTCGTCGTACACGTGTTATGCTTGCATGCTGAAAATGGCTGATCTACAAGCTCACAACTTGCGGACGCAACGCGTTGTGAGCTTGTCGATCAGCTATTTTCAGCACGTGGAAATAAGCAGGCTGTGAGAACTGAGACCCTTCACAATAAAAGCATGCAGCGTTCACAAGTTGGCCCATAATAAAGACAAGGAAAAGGATTAGGTGGCATTTCACATTGCATAATGAGCATTTTTTTAATGAGGCTCTGTCTCTGTCCTTTTCTTTCTCTTATTTGATGAGTTCTGTCATGTGTGTTTTTACATTTACTTTTATGTTTTACTATATATTTAATATATATGTGTATATATATATATACCCCCCCCCCCCCCAGGTGTTCCCCAAGATTTTTAGGCTATGAAAAGTGTTCCCTGGGACAAAAAAGGTTGGGAAACACTGCCCTAGCGTATTGCTCTAGCACCCCCTAGTGTCTATCTGTGCACGCCACTGCTCACGTGGCATGTGACATGTCCGTTTCCTATAGTCGTAGCTGTTGGCAGGTTTAAAAAATGAGCCAGACTGGGTTTCCATGGCATTGACAGGTCATGTGGCAAATGTTTTTGGCTCCTTACTCGAGTAAAACCACTCGTACTTTTGTCTTGCCTCATTTGTGTATTAAGTCTGAGCGTCCTCTCCACGGATTCTGCCTGAACGTGTCGTAATAGGCGAACGTTGGGGGCGAAAATCTACAGTAACAGTATACAAGCTCTCAACGTGTTGCAATGTGACACGTACTGAGCTGGTAGATCGACTATATTCCGGAACGAAGAGATTATTTGGTGTGGAGCCAAGGTGGAAAAAGGGGGGAGGCCAAGTACAGAGCCCTGGGGGACCCCGGTGGTGGTCAACGGCAGTATATACAGTAGGGTTCAAAGTGGTTAAATATGACTGAATATGAATTGGACATTCTGAATGGACTCATGGATGAATGATCATCTGAATGGAGCTTGGTGCATGGATGATTTGGACACAAACCAAGGAACACTGGGCATAAGGCATTATCACATAAATTGCATACATAACTTTACGACATATTATGTCTAGGAAAAAAAAGAAAAAGCCAGCAATATAATAAAAAATAAAATAAATAGTGCAAAATGAACAGTGCAAGACAGAGGCAGTCGGATAACTCGGATAAATTAAAAAAGACAAATAAAAACAGCACCAATTAATCTATAATATTATCAGCCACGTCACGTTTACACAAAGATTTGCAAGAGCAAAGTTAACGTCACGTAACAGCCAGGGACATATAATGAATAAAAGAAAATGAATATAGCATCCACTGAGAATCATATACAATGTCAGTCATTTTTGTTTTGAAGAAAAAGCTACGCAGAATCCTGGAGCGCATGGAAGGGGGGGGGGGGGGGGGGGGGTTGGCTATGGGAGGAGATAAGCTTTCTGTTCAGAAATTTCTGTTCGGTGAGAAATTAATATCAGTCACCAAAAGGCTCTTATGTTCGTCGACTCTACCAGATAACCAACCCCATGACATCATGGGCACACACCTATGTGATGCTCCATCAGTCAATAATCAATGATGAATCAATAAGCTGTTTGAGTGATGAGGCATTTTACAAGGACTAGTGGATTTTCTAATCGTCCCATACCTCAAATGGTAACTTTTCAATCCACTAGCTTTCAGTGGCTAATTGAAATGTACAACAGCCACTTTAGATTTATTTTTATTTTTACAAGCCCTAAAAAGAGATGCTTTTTTTAACCCATTTTGGGGCGGGAACCCCGTTTGGTGTTAGCATTACGCTATGCTTTAGCTATTGAGAAATAGCAGATCTACAAGCTCATAGCGCGCCACCGAGTGGCGCGCTACGAGCTTGTATAGGTCTGCTATTTTTGAAAAATCTGATCTCGGGTCAGAATGGGTTTTAAGAAGCGGCTGGATGGATGCCTATATTATGGTGGTTTTCCGTTACATAGAACCAGCTCGTCTCGGCTCGACTAGCTTAATTTGCTGCAGTGTAGCTGGTCCTGCTGGTGAGGTCGAGCCATCTGCCAAATACCCCCAAAAAGGTGGCGAGTATCGGTTCTAAACTTTGGGGAAAGCACCCTTCGTGTCTAGGAGAATTCAACCTATAGAAGCGACAGCGTTGCCTTTGACTGGTGGCTGGTGTTAAGTTTCACAAACGACAATGGACAATGTCACGACGCTATACTGGTCTGAGACCAGAGACGCTATATACTGGTCTGAGACCAGAGACGCTATACACTGGTCTGAGACCAGAGACGCTATACACTGGTCTGAGACCAGAGACGCTATATACTGGTCTGAGACCAGAGACGCTATATACTGGTCTGAGACCAGAGACGCTATATACTGGTCTGAGACCAGAGACGCTATATACTGGTCTGAGACCAGAGACGCTATATACTGGTCTGAGACCAGAGACGCTATATACTGGTCTGAGACCAGAGACGGATGTAGTAGACAAGACAACGAGCTCTGTTTACTGTGTGTGTGTGTGTGTGTGTGTGTGTGTGTGTGTGTGTGTGTGTGTGTGTGTGTGTGTGTGTGGATACGACGTACGTCCATGCAGGAATGTGTTTCGTGAAGCAGGACCACTCAGCTCAGCTGTGCTGAGTAGTCTTGCAGCAGTGGTGGAAAAGTAACTAAGTACATTTACTTAAGTACTGTACTTACAATATTGAGGTATTTGTACTTTACTCGAGTATTTCCAATTTACACTACATTTCAGATGCAAATATTGTACTTTTTACTCCAGAAAAATTATTTTAAAACTTTAGTTACTAGTTACTTTGTAGATTTTGAATATTACTACAAAACATACATTAACCACTTCAGCTGAAAATATGTTTTATTTTTGAAAACTTGAAATGAGACATTATACACAAATTCAACTTTTTGGTACAAAAGTAATTTTGTACTTTTACTCAATTAGATTTCAGGACTTCTACATACGTAACAGAGTATTTCTAATAATTGCAGTATTGATACTTTTACTTAAGTAAAAAACAATAGAGTACTTTTTTTCCACCACTGTCGTCGTGCGGTCTTAACGAGGGTCACCTGAGTAACACTCTGCCGAGGACAGCGCGCTGGTCGAACGGGAGTGACGGCGAGTCACTGCAAGTAGAGGAAGTGAGGTCACGAGTCACGTGACCAATGGCGTTCACACTCACCCGCCGGCGACTGGACGTCACCGCAAACCACAACTAGAAACGCACTCTTGTCGTGTCGAGGCGCCAACTTGCGTCTTGCACACAAGTGGGTCACGCATGGCCCTACTTGTGTGCAAGCAGAGAGCGTCTATTAAGTGCTGTTCCAAATCCTTTATACCCGTTATTGACCTTATACCAACCCTGAAACGTACTGTACCTTTAGTTACATCACCATCAACAGCCAATGAGGGACCACCAGACGTACCTTAGTGGTCCCTCATTGGCCGGTGGACATACGGTGGACAACACCGACATACATACCCTGCAGGCGATCGCAGTACTTGCACGCAAGTAATGACTCGCGTAGCAAATGCCATCCCCCGGTTAAATTGGTAAGTTGGGAGAGTTTGGTAACCAAAATGGACCCTCGTTAGATCTTTAACCGGAAACACCCTTTTGGTGTTATAATTTAGCTATTGAAAAATATCTCATAGCAGTGGCATGGCGTGCTATACGTGCTTCGTAAAAATGTGGCGCAAATCTTTGAATATATATTCTTTCAAAGTGAATCTTTTTTAACTCATGTCTAAATGGGTTAATCTCTAACGCCAGGGCTCCACTGGGCACGTTTGCGTCGCGTCAGCGTCAGCGTCACAGAATGTTCCCTTTTTAATCAATGAAGGGCGGCTCCACTGCCCGCGTTGCGCGTGCGTGCCGCTCACGGAGACGCAACGCGCCCAAACGCGCCCAGTGGAGCCCTGGCGTTAGTCTTGAGAGCGTGAAATGAAACCAAATGGACCAGGACTCCGTTCATTTTTCAGTGTTACACAATTAGAGAATGTAGATGTAGAAGAATTGTTATTTTGTACTTTTGTACATGAAACAGGTTGAAAACCCACTGGCTTAGTCAGAGCAACACCACAGCGGAAAACCAAACGACTTGAGACAGCAGAAATTGTAATGACGACGGTGAAGAAGATGTCAGGTTTGTAAAGGTATATAATATATATGTCTTGGTCTCATTTTGTCGTGTGTGACATTTTTCGAACGGAAATATATCGTTTGCAGGCTTTGATTTCACAAGAGCAAATATAAGGCTACACAGAACAGAACTTCTTGATCTTACCTACCGTTCTGTGTACGTCACATACCGCACGTCACTGACAACACGCTCACTCAATTAGTACGGCGAGCGGAAACAACAGTCAGACAACATCGAGAGGAATACAATAGACAAGAACAGAAGTAGAGTAGTAGAATAGAATACAATACAATAGAATACATTCAGATTGAATCAGTCACTCCTGGCCCTGCGGCCACAGTCACAGAAGAGGTGAGAATGTACCAGAGCTTATCTGTGTGTTCTAACAAGTGGGATCCAGGGACTCTCAGCGTTCCCCTGAGGGGCCTGTAATCACGGTCTGTATAACACTGGCAGTGTACAACAAATGGCACCAAATGCACCCTAACAGGTCCATTTGGTTCCATTTGGTTCCATTTGTACACTGTCACAGTTAACCCATTTTGGGCCGGGAACCCCTTTTTGGTGTTTTAACTAAGTATTATGCTATACTTTAGCTATTGGAAAAATAGCAGATCTACAAGCTCTAAGCTTGTAGGTCTGCTATTTTTGAAAAATCGTAAAAACGCGGCACAAGTCTTTGAATATATCTGAGTAGAGTAGAATAGAGCAGAGCAGAATAGAACATAGATTATAGTCCAGTAGTTCAGACAGTACAGTAAAGAAGAAGACAACAAGACCAGTTGCATGCAGGGAGTGTCTACGGCCAGCAGAGGCCAGTGTTTGGCTTCCTCAGACTGCTATAGGTGAGGAGTGAGGGGAGTGAGGGTGAATTCCTCCCTCAACGGCTTCTAACATACATATATGGGGGGGAGGCTTCCCTCACTTTGTGTAGCACCTGAACGAACGCGGAAGCCACGGGTGTCTTCAGACACCCGTAATCAGAATTACCGTCTGATTAATGCATTTCTGATAGAAATACAGTGTGATAAATGTATTTTTGACAGAAAAGAGCAGTCTGGCAACTGCCTTTCTGACAGAAATACCATAACCCTATCATTAACCTTAACCCTAACTGTACCCCTTCGCCTACCCCTAACCCCACAGACTCCATCGCCGTCTAAAACGTGACTTTAGCTGCAAAAAAAAAAAGTTGTTTGCGGCTGCCACAAAGTAGGATTCGAACCCGGGAGGTATGGATTGAAAGCCAAGACACTAGCCATCTATGCTACCGAGCTGGGTCTTCAGGCGGTATAGTATAGGAGAACGCCCAACTCACGTAAAAAAGAAAGAAAATCCCCGCCCAGTAGGGGAGGGAGGGGAAGCCATTGCCCCATCCCGGCCTCCACCATATGTATGTCAGAAGCCGTCGAGTGCTGATTTCACCCTTCTTCTTCTGCGGAGTGAGTGAGTGAGTGAGTGAGCGCGGACTGGAGTCTGGAGGAGGTTCGTGTGAGAAGAAGAAGAGATACTCACCCAGAGGAGAGAAGCCCCGAGCAGGGCTGGTGTCGCGGCTGCTCTCGCGACTGGTGTCGCGGCTACAGCCCTGGCTCATGCTGGGCCTGGGGATGCGACTCCGGCCTAGTAGTAGTAGTAGTAGCAGTAGTAGTAGTAGTAGGTAGTAGTAGGGGGGGGGATTGACACGTGGGATTGACACATGGCGAGGTGTGACGTGGCGGCAGACGGAGAGTGAGTGGGGGAGAAGGGAGGACAGACAGACAGACAGCAGTGCGAGTGGAAGAGGAGGAGGAGGAAGAGGTTTAGCTGGAGGCAGTGCAGACAGACAGTTAGTTCAGGCAGCAGGGACAGAGGACGGACGGGGGCTTAGAGAGACTGTAGATTATTAGACACATTGATCACTAGCATAACCAGAAGAAGAACTAGACTAGAGCACGGGAGCATGGGCCACTTTGACGATGGAGAGGGCCACTATAGTTCCACACTCACACCAGAGGGGCCACATTGCATATTATATACTCTCGTAGGAAAAAATAGACGATCTACAAGCTCAAAATGTGTCGCACTGTGACGCGTTTAGAGCTTGTAGATCGGCTATTCTTTGCTATATTTGAATTGAAATCCTGCATAATTCTTTGCTATTTTTGAATTGGAATCCTGAAAAGTAACATTTGTATTTAATTTCAAATGCATTTAGTTATAGTACAGTTGCCCATGTATGGACTAGACTAGACACATATGGTGGGAGGCTCCCACATTTAAAGTTAAATTCAATTCATGAGATTATTGTGCCGGTATAATCATCTTCCAACATGGGCGGCTTCCCTGTTTTGGGAATGACATTATTGTTATATTAAAAAAGAAAAGAAAAAAACACTATGTTCTTTTCCTTTTTTTTGCCATTTCGCAATAGTGGCGCGGCTGCCAGACACCATGGTTTGTTTGAACCCCTGGACTAAGAGAATGCAAGGTAGACCGGTGTGTGTGCGCGTGTGTGTGTGTGTGTGTGTGTGTGTGTCTGTGTGCGTGTATTGCACGTGCGACTGTATGTTGTGATGCGGGGGCGGTACCAGATCTTACCCATGCCTGTTCTGCTGGGGCTGGTCTCTCTGCTGCAGCCCTGGCTGCGGGCCGGGCCTCTGGGCCGTGGGGCCTTGTCGGCCACCACCATGCTGCTGCTGCTGGGGGTGCTGCTGGTGACTGTGACGGCGGCCGTGCCCATGGAGGGCCGCGGGATCCGGCCGTACGTGGAGCTCAGGAGCCGGCCCGGGGAGCCAGACCGACTGCCGGCTGGAACCAACACCATGAGGATTACATACAGGCCGATGTCAGACATGTTGGGACACGTCTGGTGTGTGGAAACGTTTGGTGGTGTACTAGGTCGTCTCTAGGGTTGATGCTTATAGAGCGTCGCAGTCCCTCCACCCTTTCAGAACAACGAGTGGCTCAGGAAATTAATCCCAATGCATTTTTCCCATAGGCATTTCTTAAAGGTTTTATGACATTCATTTTCATTTATTTTTCTTTTTTCTTTTAGGTTTTATGACCTCAATTACACCCAAAAAACCTGAACTTTGAACATTCAGTGGATTTTCTGTGGTCTGAAGTTTTCTTTGGGGTTTGGAAGCCTTTTGAGCTACAATGAAAACAGGCAACACAGTGGAAACAGTGACATCTGCTGGCAAATCCCATTGACATATATGGGATTTGCAGGCTCTTACATCACAAACTGCCGGCAAATCAGAGCACCCGTTTGAGCCAGAAAACCCCAGATCACAGAAAATCTACTGAATGTTAAAAGTTCATGTTTTTTGGGTGCAATTGAGATTAGAAAACCTAAAAAAAAATAAGAACAATTCCAAAACCTTTTTTTCAATGTCACAATCCCTTTAAATTATTTATTTAAAGAACTTTTAAGCGTCGTACGAAGCCAACTCTTGTCGTGACAAATCATGACAACACACAAAATATTTTTGGACCAAACACTTTCTATACTTTCTAATTATTTGTTTGGCCCGACGCTTAAAAGGTCTTTAAATAAAAAAATGTAAGAAATGCCTATGGGAAAAAATGCATTGGGATTAATTTCCCTGGGCCACTCGTTGTTCTGAAAGGGGGAGGGGACTGCGACGCTCTATAGCAGTGGTTATCAAATATTCTCATGTGAAGGACCACAAAATTGATATGTACAATTTATAGAACGTAACCGTACTGTGAAACTGATTTGATAGAACGTGACCTACTGTGAAGCCGTTACCTAACTTTGCTACAACAGGGAAAACATGCACATGTACAGTACATATGTTACTATTATGATATGAAAACATGCACATGTGCAGTACATTATGTTACTATTATGATATGAAAACATGCACATGTGCAGTACATATGTTACTATTATGTTTACACTTTGATTGCTCTTTCTTGCACCGTTTATTCTCGTTTGCTGTGGTTTTGTTGTTTTGAACGTTATCCATGCTGTTCTCATTGTCTGAAGGAAACCAAAACAAAAAATGTACCTGCACACAAGATGTAACAATAAAGTACAACCTTGAACCTTGCATGTATTTGGCCGCTGAGCCTGACCCCCCCCCCCCCCCCCCCCCGTGAAATGACCCTAACATTTCATGATGGAAATGTTGAGTAAGTTTCCACGGTTCACGTCTTCTACGGGAAGACTATATACACACACACACCGTGATTGGCTGACCACGTTGAGGTGCGGGTGACATAAAGAGCTATATACTCACGCTGTGATTGGCTGACCACTTTGCCTCGGCTCCGCCCTCGGCTGTCCGTCACCACGGGGCCGTTTCCGGAACTTTGTCGCCTGGTTCTCACTCGACCTGAGGGGGGAGAGAGAGAGAGAGAGAGAGAGAGAGACACACAGACAGAGACAGACAGACAGACAGAGGGACAAAGAGAGAGAATGAGTAATGCTAAAATAACCAAGAATGTGTGTCAAACAGTCATGCCAAAACGTGGGACTAAAACTGAGAACTACAGAGAGAAAGGGTAGAGGGTAGAGACTATAGAGGAATGGAAGAGGAGGAGGAGGACCAAAAGCAATGAGAAGGTAAAAAGGTTATTAATGAACTGATGCACTCCATTTGGAATAGCATATCATTAAAAGTGTCTGCTGTGTCATTTTCTCTCTGCCAAACCAATAACTTTTTGCAAATCTTAGATTTTGTGTTATGATGAATACATTCACACACAGCATAGATTCATGAAACACAGGAAATGATGTTGTAATCCAACGTGCAGTGGACTCTGCATGGCAGGGGCGTCCTCCTCCCTGAGCCAAGCTTGCGCCTGACCGCATACCTGTTGTGTAGGATTGATGTTGGTAATCGAAGCACCGATGAGAGACACTGTGGGTCTTCAGATGAGCAGTGACAGCGTTTGGGTCATCAGGTGGGCAGGACCTCCTTCTTGGGTGTTTCGCTGACTGGCCCACGACACCTCCAGAGGGTTCAGCAGTGAATCCCAGCGTCCCAGGTTCACTCCCTACTAGCTGTCACGACTCATCTGAAGGCCCATGTGGGGTCCTTTTTCTTCATCCACAGCCACTGACTCCCCTTTTCAGCAGCCCTGGAGAGGTCCTTGATCGCCTGCCGGTGGGCCTTCCCCCGTACTCCCATCTCCCTGAGTAGCTTAGATGTTGAGGTAGCTACGAACCCTCTGCAACCTACTTCCACTGGGCAGACCTTCGCTTTCCAGCCTTGTTGTTGAGCATCTGCTGCGAGATCGGCGTACCTCAGCATCTTCCGCTCGTAGGCCTCCTCCACTGCACCCTCCCAGGGCACAGTGAGTTCGATGATGAAGACGAGCTTGAGCGAGGCTGACCATAGAACCAGGTCTGGTCGCAGGTTGGTGGATGCGATCTCAGCTGGGAAGCAGAGTTTTGTGTCCAGGTCTACCAGCATCTTCCAGTCCCGTGCTCTGCCAAGCTGCCCGGTGTCTGGTTTTGTGGTGGTGCTGCTTGCTTTACCCTTGCCCTCCCGAACAAATGGTGTTGGCTGCCAACGGGATGACGGGGGAGGAAGGGAGTTCACGCTTGTCCGGCGACTTTCCAGCACTGCTGCAAGACACTTTAGCACCTGGTTGTGCCGCCAGGTGTAGCGACCTTGGGTGAGGCTGGTCTTGCATCCCACTAAGATGTGCTTCAGTGTTGCTAGACTTGGACATAGAGGGCACGTGGGGTCTTCACCATACCACTGGCTTAGGTTGACAGGAGAAGGTAAGACGTCGTAGGCAGCCCTGATGGTGAAGCTCGCCCTGAATGCCTCCATCTCCCACAGATCTTTCCAGGAGATCTTCCTCTTCTCCACTCCTTCCCATGCCATCCACTGCCCTTGCTTTGCCTGCGCAACAGCCTTTGCGCGCCTTCCTGCTTCCTCTTCCTGACGTACCTCCTGGACCACCAGCTTGCGTCTCTGAGATGGGTTGGCCTTGCTCCAGGCTGGTGTACTGGCCCCAAGGCCGAGACCACTCCTCCCCTCTTGTACTCTGCCCACGATGTCCCTGTGTCTGAGTGCTGCCTTTGCCTGCTCAGTTGCGACCAATGGGGTCCACTTCCTCCCAGTGGCCAGGATGGGGGCAGCTTGGGCTACAAATGGATCGTTTGAATCCAGGAGCATCATCTCCAGTCTTACTTTGGCGCACTTGTACTCCTCTGCCAGACTGGAAATGGGTAGGTGTAACATCCCTTTTCCATAGAGCCCAATGCTGCTGAGGCACCTGGGAAGGCCGAGCCACTTCCTTACATATGAGTTGACCAGTCTCTCCAGCTTTTCCACCTTTGAGAGCGGGACTTCATAGAGTGTTAGTGGCCACAGGAGACGAGGAAGTAGTCCGTACTGCATGCACCAGAGTTTCAGCTTGCCAGGAAGCAGGGTTTTATCTATGTTTTCCAGGCCACTGACTACCTCCTTCCTGAGCTGCTCTACTTGCTCTTTGTCTTTGAGGGAGGCGTCATACCAACGACCTAGGCTTTTCACAGGCTTCTCGGTGACCGTTGGAATGGGTTCCTCGCCAATGTGGAAGCGGTGGTCTACCAGCTTCCCCTTGACTATGGAGATGCTTCTGGACTTGGACGGCTTGATCTTCATGCGGGCCAGCTCAATGTTTTCCTGGAGCTTTCCCAGTAGCCGTACAGTGCAAGCCTTGGTCATGGTGAGTGTTGTGAGGTCGTCCATGTAGGCTCTAATCGGCGGCAGCCTCAGGCCAGGTTTTATTCGCTGTCCTCCAACCACCCATCGAGAGGCCCTGATGATGACCTCCATGGCCAGGGTGAAGGCTAGTGGGGAGATGGTGCAGCCGGCCATGATTCCCACTTCCAGATGGTGCCATGATGTAGTAAACTCTGTTGTTGTCACACAGAGCTGGACATCCTGGAAGTAGGCCTTGACAAGTGATGTGAGAGCTGGTGGGACCCTGAAGTACTTGAAGGCTGTCCACAGGAGGTTGTGAGGAACTGAGCCAAAAGCGTTGGCGAGGTCCAGAAACACCACGTGGAGGTCTGTTTTCTCCCTCTTGGCGACCTGGATCTGATGCCAGATCACACTGGCGTGTTCCACACACCCTGAGAAGCCCGAGATACCTGCTTTCTGGATTGACGTGTCAATCAGGTTGTTTCTCTGTAGGTATCCTGCCAGTCTCTGCGCGACCACACTGAAGAAGATTTTTCCCTCGACATTTAGAAGGCTGATCTGGCGGAATTGGCCGATTTCTGAGGAGTCCTTTTCCTTGGGGATCAGGATCCCTCCGGCTCTCCGCCAGGATGTTGGTATCTCCTTCTTCTGCCACACGACTTTCATCAACTTCCAGAGGAATCGCAGGACATCCGGTGCATTTTTGTAGAGCCTGTATGGAACTCCGTTGGGACCTGGAGCTGATGCGGCCCTTGCTCTGTGCACGGTTTTGTCTACTTCGCTCCATCTGGGTGGACTAACATCTAGCTTGTGCTCTGGTGGATTAACTGGTGGCATGTCAGATGGGAGTGAAACCTCTTCCTGGTGTCGGTCATCTGTGCAGGACTTTTTTAGATGTTCTTCCAGAGTGGCCTTTGACACTGAGAGACTTCCGCTCTTCTCCTTTGTGAAGAGACTCTTCACAAATTTGAAAGGATCTTTGTAGAAGCGTGTTCTTGTGTGCTCCTTCCTTCTGCGCTTCTTCAGGAGATTTTCAGCCCTCCTCAGTGTTGCAAGCCTGCTCTGAATCTCTTCCTGCAGCACGTTTATTCCTTCCTTCTCCTCCTCTGTGGCCTTCCTCCATTGCTTCTTCAGCTGCCTTCTCTCCTTGACAAGTCGGTCTATTTCTGTCTGCCTTCTGGACTTGGTGGGAATTGACGGAGTAGATTGTTTGCTTTCGTTCACTCCGAACCGCTCCGCTCCATAGGCATAGATTAGGTTGCCCATTCTCTCCAACTTCTTCATGGTGGACCCTTTGATCCCTTCTAGGATGTTGCAGAGATCAGTGTTAACCTCCTTCCACAGCGTCTTGTCGCAGGACTTTGGCCACTTTACTAATGGCCTTCGCCCCTGGATCTTCTCCTCTGCCGGTGGTCGTGATGTGTTGGGTTCAGGTTGTTCTCCTGTGCCTTCCTCCTCCTCTGGGGCAGGGGTGTTGATGTCCTGCAGACTGTGGTGTGTATCCTGCTGCTGAACTTCAGTCGACTGACTCGACCTGCTTCTCAAAAAGTAGCTGTCGATGCGACTTCCCTGTTGACCCTTCTTTAGGCACCCTTTCTTGCCCTGGTGTATCTTCAGGCCATGGGTGGAGGTAACCCTTGTCCAGCCACATATGCAGTTCTGGAGCGTGTGTCCTGCTTTAGCTGTTGAAGCCTCGGGTATACTGGTCATCAATCTCGTAGTCTTTTCCGTTCCTGTGTTCGTTACCGGGTTGTCTGCCGATGAGCCATCTTCCGCCCCCGCTCTCGCAGGCTCAAGGGGTGTTTTCTTCTTAGAACTTTTCGTAGCCAATTTTGGGTGGGACTCATACACTACTCGTGCTGAACCCCGCCGCCACGGGTAGCTAGCCCATGGCGGCCCCGTTGGGACACAGATGTGTCTGTGTGTCATTCTTTACGAAAAAGGTTGATTTTTTCAGCGCTTCCGCACCGCAAATCTAGGCGTCAACCTGCATGAGGAAGTGGTTTTCAACCAGTTGGTAACCAAATGGACCCCTTATGAATCTTTAACTCTTGAGAGCGTACAATGAAACCAAATGTGTCCATTCGGTGTTCATTTTACGCTCTCAAGAGTTAAAATCTTTTTAAACCCATTTTGGTGTTAGCGTTACGCTTTAGCTATTGGAAAACAGCAGATCTACAAGCTTGTGCTATTTTTGAAAAATCAAACAGACATTTCTTTTTTAATCTGATCTCAGGTCAAAATGGGTTAAACATCTGCATTACTTAATTTACTAAAGTCTACACAATTAGAGAATATAAAATTTATTTTATTCATTTGGTACCACGTTAGGTGGCAAAAGGTTGAAAACCACTGAAGTACATGAATAGATTTGACGCTAAACATCCGTCAACCATTTTTCTATAATGTGTGTAAAGGCCTGCAGTCTGTAAAAGAGAAACCTGCAAACACACACACACACACACCAATATATATATCCCAATATTCACGTAAACACAACAACAATAACAATCTCATTATGATTATGTATCATGTATTATGTCGTGCAGTGCTGCTGTGCCACCATAAAAATGCACCGTGACAGAAACAGGGAGGAATCCATTCATATCAACCACATGCAGATATACAGTACATGTAATCTACCTCTGCAGTGGTACAGTAGCCTCGTGCAGCCACGCAATCAGAGATCTCTGCCTGCACTGCCACGCAATCAGAGATCTCTGCCTGCACTGCCACGCAATCAGAGATCTCTGCCTGTACTGCCACGCAATCAGAGATCTCTGCCTGCACTGCCACGCAATCAGAGATCTCTGCCTGTACTGCGACGCAATCAGAGATCTCTGCCTGTACTGCCACGCAATCAGAGATCTCTGCCTATACTGCCACGCAATCAGAGATCTCTGCCTATACTTGTTACGTCTGTGAATTGAACGGGCTTCTTGGACCGGCAGCGCCATCAAACACAAATACCGTACACACACACACCGTACACCATACACCGTACCGTACACACACACACACACACACACCGCTTTAATGGAAACCAATCCTGGTATAATACCGTTCCAATATGAAAGTCTTTGGATTTATTGTTTCAACGATGCCGTTACTTGGAACTGTTTCTCCACCCAGTTCTATAGACGCATTGAATTCAGAACGTCAACAAGTGGTATGGAACAGGGCAGAGAGCTCTCTGATCGCATGGCTGCGCTGAATGCAGTACTTTCATCCCCAACAGACACAGTTCATACACGAAAACACTTGACTGCACATGAAGACAGTCCAAAGAAACAGTAAACACAAAGTACAGACACAGTAGTGTAGTGATGTACAGAACAAAATTACTTTCTGACGTTACAATGATGCAAGGCAGGGTTTTTAGTCGGCATGCCTCCAAGGATAGGAGACAAGTCACGTAGTAGAGGACCTCTGTGTGTGTGTGTGTGTGTGTGTGTGTGTGTGTGTGTGCGCGTGCGTGCACCACTGGAGTGATCAGCGCCAAATTTCTCGTGTAATCCCAAAATATTTGTAACATACTTTCAACCTGGATAGTCAATGTAGAGGCAAAAAACTGCATTATTTGGCCGGTCAACATAGCGATCCAGATCCACACGGAGGCCATGCCACGTATTGGATCCAGATCCACACGGAGGCCATGCCACGTATTGGATCCAGATCCACACGGAGGCCATGCCACGTATTGGATCCAGATCCACACGGAGGCCATGCCACGTATTGGATCCAGATCCACACGGAGGCCATGCCACGTATTGGATCCAGATCCACACGGAGGCCATGCCACGTATTGGATCCAGATCCACACGGAGGCCATGCCACGTATTGGATCCAGATCCACACGGAGGCCATGCCACGTATTGGATCCAGATCCACACGGAGGCCATGCCACGTATTGGATCCAGATCCACACGGAGGCCATGCCACGTATTGGATCCAGATCCACACGGAGGCCATGCCACGTATTGGATCCAGATCCACACGGAGGCCATGCCACGTATTGGATCCAGATCCACATGGAGGCCATGACACTTATTAGATCACGTCTTGTTTATTGACCAATATTGAACGAAAAGGAAACATGGGCTGCTGACCGCACGATAAGATACGCGCGTGTGTGTGTGTGTGCGTGTGTGTGTGTGCGCGTGTGTGTGTGTGTGTGCGCACATCACATACACACATCTGCCTGCCAGCCAGACATCTCTGTCTGTGCTGTGGATGGTCCCACATTTATATTGCCTAAAGAAAATCAATGTGTGCGAGTGTAGAGTCACACGATCAATGTCTCTCGATCTGCCAGTGTCTGTCTGTCTGTCTGTCTGTCTGTCTGCCTGCCTGTCTGTCTGTCTGTCTGTCTGTCTGTCTGTCTGTCTGTCTGTCTGTCTGCCTGCCTGTCTGTCTGTCTGTCTGTCTGTCTGTCTGTCTGTCTGTCTGTCTGTCTGTCTGTCTGTCTGTCTGTCTGTCTGTCTGTCTGTCTGTCTGTCTGTCTGTCTGTCTGTGTCTATTGTCAATAACTCTGCTCTCATTCTGTGAACACCCGTCGACGACGCTATCCCCACTGTTGATTTTTCATACTGTAAGGAAATGTGGAATACGGTATGGCTTCTAATAAAGATCAAACACAACAAAGGTATTCTTTGGAACATAATTATAGTCAGTGTGTAATGGTGTGTAAATGGGACATATAGTCAGTGTGTAATGGTGTGTAAATTGTAACACAAGTCGCAGTCAATGGACTAAATATTCCAACACATCAGTCCTTTGGCTTAACCCATTCTGACCTGAGATCAGATTCTACAAATGTCTTATACATCCTGACAGTCTTCTGAAAAAGCGATGTTTCTATATGTCAGTCGTTCTTCGATTTAAAAAAAATAAATAGCAAACCTACAAGCTCGTAGGCCACCGAGTGGTGCGCTATGAGCTTGTAGATCTACTATTTTTTCAATAGCTAAAGCATAGCATAATGCCAACACCAAAAGGGGTTCCTGCCCAAATTGGCTTAAATGCATTGTTGATAAAGAGTACCACCGACAATGAGGTCCAACAACGTGTCAGTCAAGTTTCAAATGAAAGGGTTTTGGTCACAGTCAACAGTGACGGTTGTATATAAAGCAAGAACCTTTAAGCATCTTCCTCAGAGTCAAAACACTGACTCTGAGGAAGGTGCGGGTTGAAAGATCAGTCAGTCACCTCCTGCAATAAGCATGCAGACTTAACGAGAAGGCCCTGAGAGACACTGAAAAAGCATCGGAAACTCGTGTCATCAAACTATACAATTGTTTACCGTCGAGCTGGCTAGTACTCCTAGTAGCCCTGCTAGCTCACATGCTAGCCCAGCAGTCTCTGCTGCTGCTAGTCCTGAAGCTAATTCTGCTAGCTTGGCTAACTCTGCTAATACAATTGTTTACCACAGCTTACACTATGGAGGCACGTCAAAGTCAAACCTGACGTGTCTGTCGGAAGCCCCGGTTCCGTTTTGAAGCACCCGCGTCCACAGACCATCCAAAAGGTATTTTGGAGCAACTTAGAGAAAGGTAAACTCTTTTCATTTCAAAGTTGTATTGGAAGAGTATATGTTTCTATAGAAACACAAAATCTAAATGAACAGATGTGGAAAAGGCTCGCAAGCAAACCAAATCGAAGAACGACTGACGTAGAAAAAACTGTCAGGATGTATAGAGGACATTTTCAGAATCTGAACTCAGGTCAGAAACAGGGTTAAATAACTATGCATAACATTGAATTAGAAAGAGTTTAAGGGGTGACCACATGCAAAAGACAATATCCATGCGGAGACAAGCAAACCACCACAGATGTCCATCCACCACTCACTTATTGCGAACGCAGTGAGCACTTACTATGAGACCTAGCAGATCATGTCTGTCTGTGTGTCTGTGCGTGTGTCCCCCCTTTGTGCCCATATATGGAGCTGAGTGATTTATGAATCACTCAGCTCCATATATGGGCACAAAAGGGGCCGGGTCCACATATACAGTAACAGCGGGACAGACACACAGACAGACAGACAGACAGACATGCACACACACGAGCTGCGTTCGCTTCACGCGTTTGCGCGTCTTACTTGTTATTATAGGAGGTCAAACAAGACAAACCACCACAGATGTCCATCCACCACTCACTTATTATTATTATAGGGAGGTCAAACAAGACACAGTGAAGTATAAGAGAGGCCATGAGGAGACATGTGTAAACTCTCCCTGTTCCCTCCACCACCAGGCCATGAAAGACACACATCTTACCCTCCATGTTACCGCTTGACGACGAGCCGTCTGAACCACATAGCGGAGCCCGGGAGAGATATACATACAAACATACAGTACAGGGAAGGGTTAATAGGTCAGTTAGGGGTTAAAATGTTAGCGGGATGTAGGGGGGGGGGGGGTTACAGTAGTATAGGAAAGACTGAATGTAGTGTAGTGTTGTTTTGTGGCAGCACATTTTGATTTTAGTTTTAGGGCTGTATTTTGCGTGTCTTAAGTACCAGGTCTTATTCCCTAACTTGAGTAAACTAAAGACCTGGAGGCGTGATCAATGCCATTTGGCTATTCTGAGTGGCCAAAGAGCATTGACCACGCCTCCAGGTCTTTAGTTTACTCAAGTTAGGGAATAAGACCTGGTACTTAAGACACGAAAACACACTGGTCCTTATCATGGAAAATATAAGGAGTCATCACTGTGATTGTTAATTATTAGACAACACCATACTATACGTGTGTGTGCGTGTGTGTGTGTGTGTGTGTGTGTGTGTGTGCGTGTGTGTGTGTGTGTGTGTGTGTGTGCGCGCGTGTGTGCGTGTGTGTGTGTGCATGTGTCAGGGGTCTTCCAACGTGTCCCTGACAAAGACTTGTCCGTGGCAAATTTTTAGATTTTCTGTTTTACACACCAATGTTCTTATTTTGATCACAAGACACAATTGTATATACGTCTCCCAAGTCTCCAGGTTTTCTTCTAGGATGTGTAATATGACACTGATTTACTACGACAGTATAGTTGGACTCCAACTATAAGCAGGCGCGGAACTACCGGGGGGGAGGGGGGGGGGGGGGCTGTAGTCTCCGTCCGGACTCCAGGGGGCCCGGGGCGATACCCATTTAACCCATTCTGACCTGAGATCAGATTGATACGACGTTTCCACTGGACACACACACACACTGGTCTGATTATAACCCATTCTGACCTGAGATCAGATTCTAAAAAAATGTCAGTCGTTCTTCGATTTTTCAAAAATAGCAGACCTACACAAGCTCGTATAGCGCGCCACTCGGTGGCTGCGCTACGAGCTTGTAGATCTGCTATTTTTCGATAGCTAAAGCGTGACATGACGCTAACAGCAAAAGGGGTTCCCGTTCAGAATGGGTCAAAGCATTATCTCTCAGGGCGCGCTACACAAATATATCTATACACATCCTGTAAGTTCACTTAAGAAATAAAACTATAGTGTTGACTAATCAGTACAAGTATAGCTCTTATTTTGAAGAGGAAGAGGAAGTCTGTTTGCGGTTGTGTATTATATAGCCTATACTTCCATGACAGACTTCCAAGTTTGTTTTTCCAGATCATGATATTGCCAGGAGGAAAGGGGGGGGAAGGGAGGGACTGACCGTAAACAGTGATTAGAAGTGATGGTGCTTTTAGCCAAAGTTTATATTATATTACCATTATGAAAGCCATGATGCTGCGCATCTTTGACTTAAACAATGTGTACACACTTTGAATACACGTCAGAGTTACAGGCCTGTTATGGCCATACAGGAGCTATATTAGCTCTTCGTGTTGTTTCTGGTGATGTTATTGTCCAGCTCATTTTGTATGTCCGTGGCAAAGATGGAATGTTGACAGAAATGTCCACCACAAGCCAGAATGGTGATGACCGCTGGTGTGTGTGTGTGTGTGCATGTGCGTGTGTGTGTGTGTATGTGTGCGTGTGTGTGTGTGTGCGTGTGTGTGTGTGCGCGGTCTCACCCAGAGAGGCGTAGGAGCCAGGCGGCAGGGCCGCGGCCGAGCTGAAGGGTGACGAGGAGGAGGACGAGGTCATGGCGGAGGTCACGGCGGGCATCCTGGTGGTCCGGGCGGTGGCCGTGGCGGCCGCGTTGACGTCCACGTCGCTACGGGAACGCTGGAGGGAGGAGGAGCCAGGAGGCCCCGCCCCCGACGACGACGGAGTCCTGCCGGGCTGAGTGGCTTTGGCTGAGAGGAGGAGGAGAGGAGAGGAGAGGAGAGGAGAGGAGAGGAGAGGAGAGGAGAGGAGAGGAGAGGAGAGGAGAGGAGAGCAGGGGTTAACTGCCCGTTTCTACTCACGGATTTGAAATGGTAAATTCTGCACCCTTATGACATAATCATATTAATTACGAATAAGAAAAAGGGGCGTGTCCTTACATCGGGCCATGCTTCCTCCCACGGAGCTCTTCACAGCCTGGGGACGACTGTGGACACACGCACGTGCACACACACGCACACGCACACACACACACACACACACACACACACACACACACACACACACACACACACACACACCGTTTATGTGGTTAAGATGCATTTCGACTTTGTTATTCTACGGTCTGCTGCTGTAAAAAAAAATAACGGCACAGGAAAAACGTCGACACCGCGCCGGTCGTTATACCCTGACATATACTGTAGATAACCGACACCGGGATCAATACTCTTTCTATACCAACACTATAGTGCTGACAGGTGGAAATAATGCATCCACTGATGAAGTGGACGAGTAATTACTGAAACCGAAGACCGACTCATATAGGCGAGTATAGGAAGACAATAAACGTGACTGATGGAGTATGGACGGTCACGGTCGTTGTCTGTGATAAGAGTCCAGTCATTTTCTTCTGTTGTGCGGTTTATCTTCTATACGCCAGTGGTTTTCAACCCCTTATCTTCTACCCCTTACAGTATCTTCCATACGCCAGCGGTTTTCAACCCTTTTCATATCAAGGACCAATATTTGTTCTGCATTTCAGCCACATAATACGGACCACCATTTGATGACATTTAGCCTTGCCAGACCCTTAACCCATTTAGGCCTTAGACGTCGAAAAATAAAAATAAAAAAAGTCTTCTGAAAGAATATATATTCAAAGATGTGTGACGCATATTCACGATAAAAAATAAAGAAATGAAGGAAGAAATAACAGACAATAGCTAAAGTATAACATAATGCTTAGTTAAAACACCAAAAAGGGTTCCCTGTCCAGAATATGTACTAAAGAATACGTACAAATCTCTCCATACCGTATTGATGTTGGTACCATAGAAGAGACAACAGACACAACGTTGATCAAAATAACAATGCTTCTACATTCTCTGATTATGTCGACTTCTTGTAAATTAACTTGAGTAATGCAGATGTCCTTGGTTTCATTTTACACTCTCAAGAGTTAAATATCTATATATAAAGGGTCCATTTGGTTATTTCCAACTCTCCAACATTTAGCTGGGGACCACCTGGAAGTACCACCGCAAGGACCACTGGTGGTCCCCAGGCCCACTGGGGGTCCCCGGGCCCAACGGGGGTCCCCGGGCCCACCGGTATACACTTCCTGGAGCCGGCATTGTGAGGCAGCGGTGAGACGTCTGTTTTGTCTAGCCTCCAGGGAGAGCGGTTCATTTCTCTCAGTCGATCAATAACGTTTAGACAGGGATTGCCGTTTGACTCTGATGAAGTAGCAGGGGAATCAAATAGGGCTCGTTCAATCTGCAATCCACCAAAGATATACATACGCTATACCGTTCAGTGCCACAAAAAATTACCTAAAAAGGGGCGAGTGAAAAATGCCGTATTGTGCCGAATATGAGACAATACGTCTCTAAATGTTTTGATGAATTGGAAATGGTGGGCCCTATTGTAAACAAGTGTAATGCTTCATGCGGAATTAACAGTTTTTGTATTGAGTTGTACTTGAAATGTACTGTATAATTCTGCAAACAATCACCCCCATTTTTCAAGACTCATTTGTGGAAAAAGAACATTGAATGTCAAATAAAATAGTCCTATAGTCCCCGGTTATAATACGACCCACGATTTGTAGAATATTTCCATTGGGGAATTACTTTCATTTAGGCACCGTATGAATAGAATAGTTGATTGGTTTTGTATGTTTTTCCCCAAACCGAGTTCTTTGGCCGTGAGCAGATTCAATCAACCACCCAATCAGTCAACTGGTTATCAAAGAGAGGTCCTTGAGAGATTCCAAATGGACGTTTATATAGGTCTGTAACTCTGTGCAGTTATGATGGACGTTTATAGGGTCTGTAACTCTGTGCAGTTATGATGGACGTTTATAGGGTCTGTAACTCTGTGCAGTTATGATGGACGTTTATAGGGTCTGTAACTCTGTGCAGTTATGATGGACGTTTATAGGGTCTGTAACTCTGTGCAGTTATGATGGACGTTTATAGGGTCTGTAACTCTGTGCAGTTATGATGGACGTTTATAGGGTCTGTAACTCTGTGCAGTTATGATGGACGTTTATAGGGTCTGTAACTCTGTGCAGTTATGATGGACGTTTATAGGGTCTGTAACTCTGTGCAGTTATGATGGGGGGGGTCATTGAACTTTAAAAAAAAAAAGTTTGAGAACCGCTGCCCCCCTCTCCCCCCTTTCTTCACCTCCTCTCAATCAATAAAATTAAAGAACCAATCACTGCCGGTGGGGATACGGGGATAGAGGGGGGGAGGGGCCGGGGGGAGACACGGGGGGTCTTATCTTACTTGAGGCTCTCCTGTGAGGACGACGAGGATCGGTCCGAGGCGGGCAGTGACATCAGGCTGTCTCCGCTCCTCAGGTGGGCCTGCAGAGCCTTCTGATAGGACGACTCCAGGCTCTGGAACAGCGTCTCCGCCTCGCGGCTGAAGTGGCTGTGGAACGCCCAGTAACACCTGTGAGGGGAGGGACACACATTTTAACGCCCAGTAACACACCTGTGAGGGGAGGGACACACATTTTAACGCCCAGTAACACCTGTGAGGGGAGGGACACACATTTTAACGCCCAGTAACACACCTGTGAGGGGAGGGACACACATTTTAACGCCCAGTAAAACACCTGTGAGGGGAGGGACACACATTTTAACGCCCAGTAAAACACCTGTGAGGGGAGGGACACACATTTTAACGCCCAGTAAAACACCTGTGAGGGGAGGGACACACATTTTAACGCCCAGTAACACCTGTGAGGGGAGGGACACACATTTTAACGCCAGTAACACCTGTCTGTGTGACAGCAAGGGAGGGAAACACCCATTCAGGACGGGAGTCGGGAACCCCTTTTGGTTTTAGCCATTGAAAAATAGCTACAAGCTACAAGCTACAAGCTCGTAGCGCGGCACCGAGTGCCACGATACGAGCTTGTAGATCTGCTATTTTTTTTAAATCGTGAAAATGCGGCACAAATCATTGAATATATATTCTTTCTGAGCGAACGTTTTGAACTCAAATCTTTGCTTCTGGGTTTTGCACGAAAAACACTACTTGGGCTAAATTCTGCCATAGCCACTTGTCACCAAATGTGATCACCTCATCACATTTGTGATGACGGCTATGGCAGTTTTTAGCCCAAGGAGTGTATAAATCTGGCAATGGATTCAGGATCATGACACGCCACGTGCCACTTCAATCAGCAGCTGATTGAAGTTTCCCAAGGTCGCCGGCTCGGGCGCCCTATAGCTAAAGCATTAGAGCATGCCCTGGGCTACATCTGTGCAAAATGTGGCGCTTTTAGACAAATTAGTGTGAAATATCCCTAAGGTCAGAGGTCAGTAACAGTGCGGTTTGACTTACTTCCTGGCTACAGAGCGAGCCTCCGCGTCAGCATCATGGATCCCTTTCTTTATGGTCTCCATGAGAACCGTCCCATGTCTGAGGAGGACACAAAAGGCATTAGAACCGTCCTGTGTACTGGAGGAGAACACAAAAGGCATTAGAATAACCGTCGAGGGCAATTATACTAACTGCAACTATACTCCCACAGTCACAGCTTTTACGGAGAGAGGCAGCTGTATAAACAAAATAAAAAACAATAACTTTGGACCGTCAAGATTGTTCAGGGTCATTTCACAATCACAGACACTCAGTTGAAAACAGATGATAGACCATGCCTGCAAATGGGGTTTCCACTATTGGGGAGGATGTTTCAAAAAAAGAACAAATCTCATAATTCAACTAAGTGTTACATTAAAATATGGAGCAAAAAAGTCGTAGTCACTAAAAGCAGGCTAATGGAACCGATCGATACGTTGCATACGGAATCTGAGAGAGTGGTGCATCTCAACACACACACACACACACACACACACACATAATGTGTGTGTATGCCTGCGTGCGTGTGTGCGTGTGTGTGCCTGCGTGCGTGCGTGTGTGTGTGTGTGTGTGTGTGTGTGTGTGCGTGTGTGTGCGTGTGTGTGCGTGTGCGTGCGTGTGTGCAAGACAGAGGCAGGTCAGATCAATGAGAAGAGAAGAGGAGAGCTCCCCCGGTGGCCGAGGGTCAGATCGGGTTTCCCTCGCTATATGACCACTGGGGGGAGGATGAAGCAGGAAGTGGTCACATACAGTCTGAGATGGCAAACCCACGGCTATCGCCATGACAACTGCTGAGCTAGACTCCCCACACACACACACACACACACACACACACCCCCTCTCGGGCTAGCCTCGTCTCAGATTCCCTGATATGTGCACGTGTGTGTGTGTGTGTGTGTGTGTGTGTGTGTGTGCACTGCTTTGGTATAGGGGTTTATATACAGGGCAGGACACGATCCATTGTCTGCCCTGATGAAGGTCTAAGCGACCCGAAACGTTGACCTATATTAAAGAGCATACATTCTTGTGTCTGCCAGTGTTGCGGGACGTCCCCCGACCCCTCATTTGTTTTTCCAAAGATATACCCTTTTAAATATGATGCTCTATTAATTCTGGGGGTCCTTTTTGACATGGAAAAAGGTTGAGCAGTACCGCTGAAACAGAAACATGGGTTTTTTTTCCCCAGAAAACTGGTTCATAATATTAATAAAATAACGTTACCTCTCCAGAGAGTTGGTCGGCCAGTCTTGCAACAACAGGTCCAGAAACTCGTAGCTTCGCCTGTAGGTTCACAGGGTTACGGTAACATAATGTAATATAATAACTGGGTTCACAGGGTTACAATAACATAACGTAATATAATAACTGGGTTCACACAGGGTTACAATAACATAACGTAATATAATAACTGGGTTCACACTGGGTTACAATAACATAACGTAATATAATAACTGGGTTCACAGGGTTACGATAACATAATGTAATATAATAACTGGGTTCACACTGGGTTACAATAACATAACGTAATATAATAACTGGGTTCACAGGGTTACAATAACATAATGTAATATAATAACTGGGTTCACAGGATTACAATAACATAATGTAATATAATAACTGGGTTCACAGGGTTACAATAACATAACGTAATATAATAACTGGGTTCACACAGGGTTACAATAACATAACGTAATATAATAACTGGGTTCACACAGGGTTACAATAACATAACGTAATATAATAACTGGGTTCACAGGGTTACAATAACAGCGACGTGATCATCATGATCCCTATACGAAAACTGAAACCTGATCACTCTAACATACTGTTCAGTTAAGCTCTCTGACGCGCGCACGCACGCACGCACACACACACACACACACACACACACACACACACACACACACACGCACACACTTCATTCATTTTTCAACAGACTAACGCTGTCTAATGATCCACCCTCTTCAAGTCATCATCACTTTGTGTCAAAGGTTTTCAGCCGTCTATACTGTAGCATATCATCATGTCGTGGACGATTGTTTTGGACGAGCCACGACATGCATACATTCATTGCCATGACAAGTCATATAGCCTGAAGACGGCGACAGACTGAACATGTAGGATGTTTTACCTTCTGACAGCCACAGACTTGGAGGTGCAGTTGCTGGTGATGATGGGAATAAGACGAGGGTAGTGGGTGTGCTGGGAGAGAGAGAGAGGAGAGAGAGAGAGAGAGAGAGAGAGGGGAGAGAGGTGTAAGCATGGACTGCAACGCTCTGCTTCAGTAATGGAAAAATAAAAGCATTAGTCCGACATGCGCTGCTCCCGTGTGGTTATGGTCAGGTTTGTCGTTTGTCGGACCAATGGCTAGTCCGAACCAAGCACTGCACCCGACTATAGGTCGCGCATAGCTCGCTCTACCCGACAGCCAGCGACCGTAAGCCGGGTTTCACCGGGCACAGAACGCGGGAGGAGAATGTGTCGTCACGTACTTTGAGGATGAGGCGAATGCAGGCGATGCCAGAGCTGGCCATGATCTTGGCACTGTTGGGGACCAGGTTGAGGAGGATGGGCATGACGGCCTCGGCTGCATGGTCGAACCTGCTGCCCAGGACTAACGACAGGTGTCTGCAACAGAGTGGACATTAGTGACATTAGTGACAGTAACGACAGGTGTCTGCAACAGAGTGGACATTAGTGACATTAGCGACAGTAACGACAGGTGTCTGCAACAGAGTGGACATTAGTGACATTAACGATAGTAATGACAGGTGTCTGCAACACAGTGGACATTAGTGACATTAGTGACAGTAACGACAGGTGTCTGCAACAGAGTGGACATTAGCGACAGTAACGACAGTAATGACAGGTGTCTGCAACAGAGTGGACATTAGTGACATTAGTGACAGTAATGACAGGTGTCTGCAACAGAGTGGACATTAGTGACATTAGCGACAGTAATGACAGGTGTCTGCAACAGAGTGGACATTAGTGACATTAGTGACAGTAATGACAGGTGTCTGCAACACAGTGGACATTAGTGACATTAGCGACAGTAACGACAGGTGTCTGCAACAGAGTGGACATTAGTGACATTAGTGACAGTAATGACAGGTGTCTGCAACAGAGTGGACATTAGTGACATTAGCGACAGTAATGACAGGTGTCTGCAACAGAGTGGACATTAGTGACAGTAATGACAGGTGTCTGCAACAGAGTGGACATTAGTGACATTAACGACAGGTGTCTGCAACAGAGTGGACATTAGTGACATTAGCGACAGTAATGACAGGTGTCTGCAACAGAGTGGACATTAGTGACATTAGCGACAGTAATGACAGGTGTCTGCAACAGAGTGGACATTAATGACATTAATGACAGTAACGACAGGTGTCTGAAACACAGTGGACATTAAGTGGACATTAATTACATTAACGACAGTAATGACAGGTGTCTGCAACAGAGTGGACATTAGCGACAGTAACGACAGGTGTCTGCAACAGAGTGGACATTAACATTAAGGACAGTAACGACAGGTGTCTGCAACAGAGTGGACATTAACATTAAGGACAGTAATGACAGGTGTCTGCAACAGAGTGTACATTAAGGACAGTAACGACAGGTGTCTGCAACACAGTGGACATTAATGACATTAGCGACAGTAATGACAGGTGTCTGCAACACAGTGGACATTAAGTGGACATTAATGACATTAACGACAGGTGTCTGCAACAGAGTGGACATTAACATTAACGACAGTAACGACAGGTGTCTGCAACAGAGTGGGCATTAGCGACAGTAACGACAGGTGTCTGCAACAGAGTGGACATTAAGGACAGTAACGACAGGTGTATGCAACACAGTGGACATTAATGACATTAGCGACAGTAATGACAGGTGTCTGCAACACAGTGGACATTAAGTGGACATTAATGACATTAACGACAGTAACGACAGGTGTCTGCAACAGAGTGGACATTAGTGACATTAGCGACAGTAACGACAGGTGTCTGCAACAGAGTGGACATTAAGTGGACATTAATGACATTAACGACAGTAACGACAGGTGTCTGCAACAGAGTGGACATTAGTGACATTAACGACAGTAACGACAGGTGTCTGCAACAGAGTGGACATTAATGACATTAACGACAGGTGTCTGTAACAGAGTGGACATTTGTGACATTAGCGACAGTAACGACAGGTGTCTGCAACAGAGTGGACATTAGTGACATTAACGACAGTAACGACAGGTGTCTGCAACAGAGTGGACATTAATGACAGTAACGACAGGTGTCTGCAACAGAGTGGACATTAGTGACATTAGCGACAGTAACGACAGGTGTCTGCAACAGAGTGGACATTAACGACAGTAACGACAGGTGTCTGCAACAGAGTGGACATTAGTGACATTAGCGACAGTAACGACAGGTGTCTGCAACAGAGTGGACATTAGTGACATTAACGACAGTAACGACAGGTGTCTGCAACAGAGTGGACATTAGTGACATTAACGACAGTAACGACAGGTGTCTGCAACAGAGTGGACATTAGTGACATTAACGACAGTAACGACAGGTGTCTGCAACAGAGTGGACATTAGTGACATTAACGACAGTAACGACAGGTGTCTGCAACAGAGTGGACATTAGTGACATTAACGACAGTAACGACAGGTGTCTGCAACAGAGTGGACATTAGTGACATTAACGACAGTAACGACAGGTGTCTGCAACAGAGTGGACATTAGTGACATTAACGACAGTAATGACAGGTGTCTGCAACAGAGTGGACATTGATGACATTAACGACAGGTGTCTGTAACAGAGTGGACAGTAACGACAGGTGTCTGCAACAGAGTGGACATTAGTGACATTAACGACAGTAACGACAGGTGTCTGCAACAGAGTGGACATTAATGACATTAACGACAGGTGTCTGTAACAGAGTGGACATTAACATTAACGACAGTAACGGCAGGTGTCTGCAACAGAGTGGACATTAATGACATTAACGACAGTAATGACAGGTGTCTGCAACAGAGTGGACATTAATGACATTAACGACAGGTGTCTGCAACAGAGTGGACATTAACATTAACGACAGGTGTCTGCAACAGAGTGGACATTAAGGACAGTAACGACAGGTGTCTGCAACACAGTGGACATTAATGACATTAACGACAGTAATGACAGGTGTCTGCAACACAGTGGACATTAATGACATTAATGGCCTGCCGGGCCGGGCGGGCGGGCGTACCCCAGAGTGATGCAGGCCTCCCGGACCACCGTCGACCGCAGGTCCTTGGCAGAGAGCTTGAAGGCGGCCTCCATGAGCCTCATCTGCTGGGGGAAGCAGTCGAACTCCACCGCCCCGGCCAGGACCAGGGAACGCACCTTCTTCAGCTGAAAGAGTGAAAAGAATGAAGACACACGTTAAAATCTGTGCATTATTTGTCAATGGGACAAACTACTAAATGGGTTTACACAGCAACGATATACAAGATGAAATAACTCACAGCAGCCACGCGAAGCTCCCAGTCCCTCTTGTCATCCGACAGCACGTCTCGAATCTTCGTCATGGCCTCCTCTACCTCCCTGTTGGAATAGATCTGGAGGGATGGAGAGAGAGAGAGAGAGAGAGTTAGGCTCTGTGCATTACTGTAGGCAGGCCGTGTTTTTAGAACGTGGCATAAACTCCGACCTAGACCATTGGTTCTCAAACTTTTTTTAATCATGTGATTGTATTCTGTGAAATTGCGCCGAAGCAGAAATGTGCACAATATGCAGGAAAGATGAGTTGCAAAATATGCCGGAAGTTATGAGATTTTATGCGGTGAAATATGCAGCTATAGTTGCGAAATATGCGGAAAGTTTGCGCGATTTTATGCGCCCTTTTTGAGAGAATTTGACCCCTGCATAATTTGACCCTGTTTGGCTGATTATGCGGTTGTATACCTGGTTTGTAACTAGTTTGCTAATAGTTGTATACCTGGTTTGTAACTAGTTTGCTAATAGTTGTATACCCGGTTTGTAACTAGTTTGCTAATAGTTGTATACCTGGTTTGTAACTAGTTTGCTAATAGTTGTAACCGGTTTGTAACTAGTTTGCTAATAGTTGTATACCTGGTTTGTAACTAGTTTGCTAATAGTTGTAACCGGTTTGTAACTAGTTTGCTAATAGATGTATACCTGGTTTGTAACTAGTTTGCTAATAGTTGTATACCTGGTTTGTAACTAGTTTGCTAATAGTTGTATAACTGGTTTGTAACTAGTTTGCTAATAGTTGTAACCGGTTTGTAACTAGTTTGCTAATAGTTGTAACCGGTTTGTAACTAGTTTGCTAATAGTTGTAACCGGTTTGTAACTAGTTTGCTAATAGTTGTAACCGGTTTGTAACTAGTTTGCTAATAGTTGTATACCTGGTTTGTAACTAGTTTGCTAATAGATGTAACCGGTTTGTAACTAGTTTGCTAATAGTTGTATACCTGGTTTGTAACTAGTTTGCTAATAGTTGTATACCTGGTTTGTAACTAGTTTGCTAATAGTTGTAACCGGTGTGTAACCAGTTTGGTTTCAAACATACATATCTGTAGTAGAGTACAGTTACCTGTGCGGGGGGAACGTCCTCAAAGGCACGGATGATGTCCTCTTCATCCACCGCCCCATGGGGATCTCTCCCTGAGGACACCACAGAGGAGGAAGCATTACCACCACACACCTAACCCTAGCCCACCATGCTGCTCCCATCTCTCCCTGCAGACAACATGCAGGAGGAACTATTAACACCACTGACACGCCTGCAGGAGGCAGACACTTATCCACCGCAGGGAACAACTTCCAACAAATCAAACTAATCAAATGATTCCCGAGCGCGGGGCGGACGTCTGCGGCTCATCCCGCTCCAAGAGATGGGTCAAAATGACCGGAGAACAGATTTCACTGCGGTAACGTGTGTGTGTGTGTGTGTGTGTGTGTGTGTGTGTGTGTGTGTGTGTGACAAAATCGTACGACTTTGACGATCTCTCATCTGCGTTGTGAATTATTATTAGCACAGTAAACAACATGACTGGGCGTTCAGACACAGCCAGGGATGGTCAGACACAGCCAGGGATGGTCAGACACAGCCAGGGATGGTCAGACACAGCTATAGGGGGATCAAATGAGACATCGATGGTCAGACACAGCTAGGGGGATCAAATGAGATGGTCAGACACAGCCATGGGGGGGATCATCACATACTGTACATGATGTGACATTGATGACAAGTGGCGCTCCTCTCCAAAAGATGAACAATTTCAGCTTGAAGCGTCGTGTCGTGCACTCCAGAAAAAAAAAAAACTAAACAAAAACACGCTGGACGCCTGCAAAGCCTCCGGTGAGCACTGGTTAGAGGCGCACGTATACTACTCCAGCATGGCTTCATGGAAGAGGAGCAAACGCCGCATTACTGTCATTCCAGTTTTTTTTTTCAACAATTTTTTTTCAAAACTAATTCTAGTAGTTTTTATTTTGTTGACAAAATTGTCGGTATGTTGCGACTTGGTTTTAGTCATCATAGCTTAGTTTTCATTTAGATATAGTTGACGAAATGGCAGACTGTCTGTCTTTAGAATGGACAAACTATAGAGTGGTGCCCGTCGGAGCCCCGTACTTGGAACGATGCAAGTTGGACATTGCACGGCCCCCACCCAGATATTATGTCCGTGTCCGTGTTCATGCCCATATAAGGGCATGTCTAACTTACGTCTTAAAAGGGCCACTTCACCCCTTTTTGCAACCAGATCTTATTTGAATGATGTTCGGAGGAGACAAGAAACACTTTCCTGGGGGTTTTGCGTGGGTAATTTGTGTTTTTAGATATTTCAGTATTTGGGCTCCATGATGTCATGGACACATGGGCTCACTTCCTTCCTGGACTACAATTCCCATAATGCTTTGGTGCATTGTGGATAGGGGGAGGGCTGTCTTACTGAGACAACATGTAGTCCAGGAAGTAAGTGTCCATGACATCATGGAGCCCATGGACACTTATTAAATACTAAAATACCTAAAAACAGATATTACCCACATTAAAAAAACCCCAGGAAAGTGTCTCTTGTCTCCCGAACATCATTAAAATAAGATCTTGGTTGCAAAAGCGGTGAAGTGGCCCTTTAAGTTTGAGTCGGTGAATCGATCAACCAACACGGTGGAGAAGCAGGTGACCTCTGACCTGCGGACTTGTTGGCGCTGGGGGTGGTGGAGGAGGAGGAGGAGGGGGGCCGTCGGAAGGAGCCCATGCCCGCGCTCTTCCTCGATCCCGCGGCGGCCTTGGAGGAAGACGAGGAGCGTCCGCCGTCCGCCGAGTCCTCATCGTCAAAGTTCTTATCTGGAGGAGGAGGAAGAGGAGGAGGAGGAGGGAGAGGAGGAAGAGGAGGAGGAAGAAGAGGAGGAAGACGTTAGGAGAGACACAGAGCTCTATAGTCACTCACTGGGGAGAGTGGAAATCTCATAACTCCAAAATGTTCATTTTTCAGGAAATGAAAAATATACATACATTTCTTTTTTTAACCCATTCAGGCCTGACGTCGAAAAAAAAAAAAAAAAAAAGTTTTCTAAATCATGACAATTTTCGGGAAAGATTTGAGGCACATTTTAATGATTTTTCAAGTGGCGCGCTATGAGCTTGTAGATCTGCCATTTTTTCAATAGCTAAATTATAACATGTTTAAAACACCAAAAGGGGTTCCCGCCCCAAAATGGGTTAAACAAAGCAATACAGCCTCATCAAAGTCGATGTTGTAACTTGTCAATTACTTCCATGAGAGGGGGAGAGGTGGTGGAGTTAGTTGCTTTAGCAGACATTTTAAGGGTCCAATGGAGTTAAGAGGTTTTGTCCAAAGCACTTTTTGCTACTTTCCATTTTCGAAACAACAGACGTAAAGGGTGTTCAATAGCACTGATTTATGAAACAACACACAGACGTAAAGGGTGTTCAATAGCACCGATTTATGAAACAACACACAGACGTAAAGGGTGTTCAATAGCACTGATTCATGAAACAACACACAGACGTAAAGGGTGTTCAATAGCACTGATTTATGGAACAACACACAGACGTAAAGGGTGTTCAATAGCACTGATTCATGAAACAACACACAGACGTAAAGGGTGTTCAATAGCACTGATTCATGAAACAACACACAGACGTAAAGGGTGTTCAACAGCACTGATTTATGGAACAACACACAGACGTAAAGGGTGTTCAATAGCACCGATTTATGAAACAACACACAGACGTAAAGGGTGTTCAATAGCACTGATTCATGAAACAACACACAGACGTAAAGGGTGTTCAATAGCACTGATTCATGAAACAACACACAGACGTAAAGGGTGTTCAACAGCACTGATTTATGGAACAACACACAGACGTAAAGGGTGTTCAATAGCACTGATTTATGAAACAACACACAGACGTAAAGGGTGTTCAATAGCACTGATTTATGAAACAACACACAGACGTAAAGGGTGTTCAATAGCACCGATTTATGGCACAAAAGAAAATCAAAAACCTCAAAATTGGAGTTATGAGGTTTTCCTCCCGACAGCAACGAATATACAAAGAATTCATTCATAAATGTTCTATATCAGCCATTGGTTTCTCACAATAATAATAATAATTAACCACTTACAGTAAATACTGTATTCATCATTGACACCCCGTACACCAAGGACTATCTTGCACCACCCCTTAAACTCCATAAACTAACTAACTAACTAACTAACGCCATTGTTTCGCTATTTTGAAAAACCTTTTAAAATAGTTCAAAAAGCCGTCCTACAGGCTCGCAACGTGTCGATGTGTAAAGAACGTGTCGGCTATAGTTGAAACTATTTTAAAATGTTATAATAATAATATATAATAAGGAGGACATATTATGCACGGTGGTTTCTGACCAGACGACAAAGTATGCTTCTGGCTTTGGAGGAGAACAGAGTTCATCTTTTTCACGAGTCCTTGTAGTCGGGCCGATTTAAAACATATATAATATTTCCAACTTTCCATGTCAGCGGTGCTCAACCTCTTTCACGTCAAAGGGAACCCCCGGAATTATCTGTATTTGGCTGTGGACACCAAGCTGATAAAAAACATGTTGTTCCATGATGCAGGGACCCCCCCACAGAAGCAGGATTAAAAATAAATAAATAGCAGATCTACAAGCTCCGAGTGCCGCGCTATATAAGCTTGTAGATCTGCTATTTTTTTCAATAGCTATATAAAGTATAACATAATGCACCAGAAAACACCAAACGGGGGTTCGCCGACTCCGGAATGGGTTATATAAGACCGACCCCGCGGCCAAAGACGCTTGGCATTTCGGCATCGAACAAAGACTTTTTGGACAAAGAGCACAGAGAGAGGCATTATGGGGCGAGCGATGTCAACGATGTGTGAAGAAGGCAGGACTCCTACTCCATGACATCGTTGTGAAGACCACATGCTTCCTTCGCAGCGGCTGCGTGTGTTACACTGATTAATGGCATGATGCTGTGTCAGGGATATATCGGTTCAGAGGCAGAGGTGGTCCTGACCCCCAACGCCGCATTACTGTCATTCCAGGTTTTTTTTTTTTTCTATACACTTTTTTTTTTTTCTCCAAACGTTTGGGAAGCATTCCCGGTTTGACAAAATGATCTCTCATCCCAGTTGAGTCAGAGGAGCGACTTGCTAAACAGCAAGAATATATACGTTTTAAATCCAAAAGAGTGCCAACGATATAGGAGCATGTGTAATGGATAATCAGCGCCTCCAATAGAGCACCGAAGTCCTGACGTAACTCGCTCATCCCTTCGATTCCCCTGGTTCGCGGAAGTAATTTATCTATGGAGAATAACATGGGGTGATCTTAATATCGTCTACTATAAGCGTTGTGGTCCAAAAATAAACAAGCTGTCTCTGCGTTATTGTCAGGGAGGTGTCTCTGTATCGTTTGCAACAGTCAGTCACTCATATATGATACAGTCTGCTTCTAGCGAAAAAGTAACTAATTCAGTAGCAGTAACATTAGCGTTTTCTCTCAGTCAGTTGATTCTTCATATCCATATGAGTGAAGCGGCCGGGATGACATGTTTTTCAAACACAGTTCAAACACAGTTCTTATATGAAGCAGTCTAAAAATCCTCCTATGACGATTTCAATGCAACTAAAAAAATACATGAACCTGGGGACTGACACCCTCTACTGAAAGTGACGTCAGACTTCGGTGCTCTATAATACGTGTGTAATAAGACTGTTGTCTAAAACAGTGGTTCCCAAAGTGGGCCCCGGCCGGGGACCCCCAGGGGTCCTTGAGGGAGTGTTATAGGAACTAAATGGACCCTTATGGGTCTGTAACTCAGAGAGTGTATACAAATGGAACCAAGTGCACCCTAACGCGTCCGTGTGGTTCCATTTGTACACTCTCAGAGTTAAATTAACATTGATTTTACACTAGATAAATTGGGGGTCCATAGACTAATGCATGTCCAACTGTGGGTGCTGTAAATACAAATTCTATTTTATTGTATGTCACTTTAGGGGTCCTTGACATGAAAATGTTTGGGAACCACTGCCCTAGACAGACAGACAGCTGACCCAGAGGAACCACTGCCCTAGACAGACAGACAGCTGACCCAGAGGAACCACTGCCCTAGAACGACAGACAGCTGACCCAGAGGAACCACTGCCCTAGACAGACAGACAGCTGACCCAGAGGAACCACTGCCCTAGACAGACAGACAGCTGACCCAGAAGATCCACTGCCCTAGACAGACAGACAGCTGACCCAGAGGAACCACTGCCCTAGACAGACAGACAGCTGACCCAGAAGATCCACTGCCCTAGACAGACAGACAGCTGACCCAGAAGATCCACTGCCCTAGACAGACAGACAGCTGACCCAGAGGAACCACTGCCCTAGACAGACAGACAGCTGACCCAGAAGATCCACTGCCCTAGACAGACAGACAGCTAACCCAGAGGAACCACTGCCCTAGACAGACAGACAGCTAACCCAGAGGATCCACTGCCCTAGACAGACAGACAGTTAACCCAGAGGAACCACTGCCCTATAGAACGACAGACAGCTGACCCAGAGGAAGCCATTCCCATCCTGGACAATCCAGACCACGTGGGTGGATCTCCCTCGAGCCCTGCAATCTGCCAGGCAGGCAACCCATCTCCATTAATTATTTGAAGATGGATGCGCACGCACACGCCCCTGCACGCACGCACGCACATGTACACACACACACGCACACAGACACACACCAGAGGCTTTTCCAGGAATTACATTTTGGGCAGACAAGATGTGTTGTCCTTGACGGACGATAACGCACACAATTAGAAGCACTAAAGGTTTTCAAAGAGATATACCTGCCAGGCGGGTATAGGATAGAAAGGCTGAAAGGCACGCATTTGCATTCCAATGGGTGATTGACGCGCAACGGCCAAATCCGCTGTCCACTAATAGTCTGGTGTTTGTCCTCCTTTGTTTTTGAGGACAAACACCTGAGAACTATTTTGTCCTCCGTTAGTTTTATGTCGTCCCCGCCCCCCGTCCCCCCACCACCCGCTCTCTTGGTTTAGGCACAATAAGCCATTGGCTTCAAATGGATACATGTAATGTTTATTTTATGACCAAAAAAAACTGAACTGAACTGAACTTTTTGAGGGTATATACAGGTTTAATGTTTGTGTTTATAATGTTTGTTTAAAAAAACGCCATTGACAATGAAGGGAAGATTTAATTAAATGACCACTTCACCACTTTTCAATTACCTATAGCTTCATATAATAGGTCCTCACTGATAATCATGAAATCATCATAAAATGGCACATTGTGGGCAGTTCAGAAACCCGTCCACAGGTGACATCATCCACGGGGAATCCAAGCTAATAGAAACGGCAGGCTTTTTCTATTCCTGAAAAGTTGCAATGCGAAAATGGAAGCCATATCGTTCTCACGATAACAACAATCTAAACGTATAGGGGGGGGGAAATGGTGCCACATTATCACGATTATTATAGTGAGGACCTATTATATGAAGATAGGTTGAAAAGAGAATTTAATGTTCGTTTTGACACAACATGTTTGTTTTACATCATCATTACGTCATCCTCCATGTTGTGAGACATGATAAGAGCGCCCCTCACTTCACACGGGTGTGATTCTTTTCTCAACTTATATGGATTTAAGGCCAGGCAGAAATGGATTTGGACCTGGCCTGTCCTCACCTTATTGGACGGACACACACACACACACACACACACACACACAGTATATCGTGCCATATATAAACACAAGACTGCTTGGTACACACCAGCACACAAGTTTAGGTACACACAGTCTCTCTCTCTCTCTCTCTCTCTCTAGTGTAGTGTACGTAAGCACGGCAGCGTGCCAGCCAGGCTATCAGTCTTCAGCCATCAGCAGGCAGCCGCCCCTCCCCCCCAACGTGTGCTATCAAAGCACAGAGTGACACTCCCCGCTCAATATCAATGCAAGGTGACTCCGCTCCGGGCTCTCTCTCTGTGTGTGTGTGTGTGTGTGTGTGTGTGTGTGTGTGTGTGTGTGTGTGTGTGTGTGTGTGTGTGTGTGTGTGTGTGTGTGTGTGTGTGTCGACAGCCCCAATGTGACACCGTGACCTTTGCTAGAAAGCCAATAAAGAGCATGCACGCTTTCATCAGACCAGTGGTGGTAAAACAAATCACACACGTGTGAACTGAGTGGTGCAATTCCCCCCCCCCCCCTCTCTCTCTCTCTCTCTCTCTCTCTCTCATTAGAGACACAGCACTACCCCTCTCTCTGTTTCTGGCGCCCCCTACTGCTATTAATAAGTCACATACTCGTGCTCATTCAGGTACACAAACAGGTACACAAACAGGTACATACACAGACATTGCTGGTTGTAGGAGTGGTTGCACCACTCAAAAAAGTACGTACGTAAAAAGTATCAAAGCTGCAATGTAGAAAATACCGGACTTCTGAATGTACTTATGAGTAAAAGTACAAAAGTATTGGTATCAAAATGTACCAAAAGTATAGAAAGTACACATTATGCAGAATGTAAAAAATAGCCGATCTATACTGCCACGGTCTAGTAAATATATAGTAATAAAGAAATCGACATAAAATGTTGTACTGTATACGTATTGAGTCCCATGTTCGAATGCCCTAACCCATGGGTGTCAAACTCAAGGCCCGCGGGCCAAATGTGGCCCGCCATGTCATTTAATGTGGCCCGCCTGCCAAAAAAAAGAGAATATAAGTATAAATCAAGTTGAGCAAAGCCACTCTTCTCTGCCCCTCTCTCTAACAGACACAGTTAACGATTGCTTGTTAAGTGCCTGCCAGACAGACAATCAGATGAAATGAAGGCAGGTGTAGAGTAGAGTGTAGACTAGTGAACTGAACATGTTCTCTTTATATCAAGTACTTCATACCAGCCCCTTATGAAACTACTTCTCCCCAAATCCAAATGGATTTAATTTTCCATCCTGAATGGCAGTAACTAGCATACAATGAGAACTGAGAAGATCTCCACAAAGGTTTACTCATCAAAACTGATTATATAACTGTAACCATCAAAGCATGCACTCAACATAATGGTTATGTGACCATGGCATGTGCATAATATAAAATCTTATACGTTTTATCTGATATTGATTAATATGGGGGGTGGGTTCAATTAATCGATTATTAATCGGCAGAGCTGTCGACTATTCAATTTGGCTGATGTTCAAACTAACCTGTGTGTGTGTGTGTGTGTGTGTGTGTGTGTGTGTGTGTGTGTGTGTGTGTGTGTGTGTGTGTGTGTGTGTGTGTGAGAATGTGTGAAGACCCATCTTCTCTTTCTGTCATAGTGACATTGTCCTGCATCAGATCATGATTTTTGAGTGGTGCAACCACTCCCTTACGGAGGTGTGTGTGGCTGGCTGGGTCTGAGCACTATGTGTGTGGCTTGCTGGCTGGCTGGGTCTGAGCACTATGTGTGTGGCTTGCTGGCTGGCTGGGTCTGAGCACTATGTGTGTGGCTGGCTGGCTCTGAGCACTATGTATGTGGCTTGCTGGCTGGCTGGGTCTGAGCACTGTGTGTGGCTTGCTGGCTGGCTGGGTCTGAGCACTATGTGTGTGGCTTGCTGGCTGGCTGGCTGGGTCTGAGCATAGATAGATAGATAGATAGATAGATAGATAGATATTATAGCAGTGCCTGACTGAAGGGCCTCCCACACCGTCTGCGAACGCCGCGCGTCAAAACAGCCGCCTCCATCATTTTCAATGAACCTATCGCACACCGGCGGCGTCCGACGTGCGCTGACGCGCCGCGTCGGACGGAGCCGGTGTGTGTTGGGCTTGAGACATCGAGCGTGCGTCCGCAACTGGTTGTGGCCCCCATCAAGTGACCTTTTGACCAATGCGGCCCTCGCCCCAAATGAGTTTGACACCCCTGCCCTAACCTAAAGATTTGAGTTAAAAACGTTCGCTCTGAAAGAAGATATTCAAACATCTGGGCCACATAGTTCACTATTCTTCAAAAATAGCAGACCTACAAGCTCATAGCGCGGCACCTAAGCTCGTAGTGCGGCTACTAGCTTGTAGATCTGCTATTTTAAGTAAACATAATGCTTAAAACACCAAAAGAGGTTCCCGCCCAGAATGGGTTAAACGCATGCATGTGTTGAATACAATAGCCTAGATTAAATAGGTAGATTAAAAAGGACCACTTCACCACTTTTCAACATGTCTTCGTATAATCGGTCTTCACTAATGTCCATGATAAAAATAGCACTTATCTTTCCTACTCCAGTCTGAGTCTCATATAGGAGGGCCAGTGGGCAGTTCAGAAACCCGTCCACCAGTGACATCATCGATGGGGAATCCAAGCTAACAGAAACTGCAGGCATTCTATATATTCCTGAAAAGCTGCAATGTGAAAACGGAAGCTGCAGATATCGTTCTCACGATAATAAAATAAAAAAAATCGGACCAACGATGATGTCACTGGTGGGACGGTTTCTGAACTAGCCCACAGCCCGTTCGCTGAATGCAGGTTACAACACTTTTTGTTGTTGTTTTTCTTCTTTGTAATTGTTTGTTTGGTCCAAAATATTGCGTTTATTGTCACGATTTGTCACGACTGGAGTTGGCTTTGTCCGCGGGCGTATAACCGTCTTTAAATAAATACTTTTTGAAATGTCTATATGGGAAAAATGCACTGGGATTAATTTCCTGGGCCCCGTCAGGGGGGCGGGACTGCGACGCTCTATAGCGTTCGGCAACAACATCCTGTGAATTCCTGTGAATGTCAACCTTTTGGAATATCATTCACCATGTTAACCCATTCTGAACGGGAACCCATTTTGGTATTAGCATCATGTCATGCTTTAGCTATTGAAAAATAGCAGATCTACAAGCTCATAGCGCGCCACCGAGTGGCGCGCTACGAGCTTGTAGGTCTGCTATTTTTGAAAAATCGAAGAACGACTGACATTTTTTAGAATCTGATCTCAGGTCAGAATGGATTAATCAGACCAGTGTGTGTCCAGTGGAAACCTCGAATGAATCTGATCTCAGGTCAGAATGGGTTAATGTGTTTGTGCAATGAAAACCTGCTTGTCGAGCATCCAACGTCACATGCTTCGGACACAACCGTTTAACGCTAACGCAGGCCGACAGGCAGAGCACAACACAGCAGGACAGTGGTAGCCTCGAGTGACAGGGGGTTGTTTTTTTCTTTAAAGATTTATTTTGGGCATTTCATGCTTTAACCCATTTTGAACCGAGATGAGATTCTAAAAAAAAAAAAGTCTTCTACATCCTGGCAGTTTTCTGAAAAAGCTACGTTTCTATGTCAGTCGTTC
This sequence comes from Protomyctophum bolini, assembly GCF_963924005.1. NCBI lineage: Eukaryota > Metazoa > Chordata > Actinopteri > Myctophiformes > Myctophidae > Protomyctophum > Protomyctophum bolini. Next base: position 6,305,657 of record NC_137885.1, read on the forward strand.
TTCGATTTTTCCAAAAAATAGCAGACCTACAAGCTCGTAGATCTGTTATTTCTCAATAGCTAAAGCATAGCATACAACCAAAAGGGGTTCCCGCCCCAAAATGGGGAACATCCAGACCCACAGGAATGCGCCCATGGTGCTGGCCCGGTTCCGGTAACCTATGACTTTTGACCTTTAACCCTAATAAAAGTAAGTAAAATAATTGTAATATATATGTTTTTTTGTGATCATTAGAATGTCTAGAACATGTTTTATTCATTATTGTGAAAGATATCCCCCAAATGTAAATTATTAATTCATTATATTATTATATAATTATTATAAATGTTTCATCAAATTTATTTATTTATTTTAATTTTAACATATATTTTTTTGTCTTAGTCCTAGTAGTACAAAGTAGTAGTAAGGTTGAAATCAATTTTTTGCAAGTAGAAATTAATGCGGGTCTTAGAGGGTTAAGCTAGTTGGTATAAGCATCATGCCCTTAAATCACAACTGAGACCAAATCGATACGGTGCAGCTGACATTGACACTTGGCCAACCGCCAAGTCTATCAGTGTGAGAAAACAATGCCTTAAAACGTAGAGGCATGTCTCCATAGGAAACATACTTAAAGGACCACTTCACCACTTTAAAACGTAGAGGCAGTCTCCATATAGGAAACATATACTTAAAAAACAATGCCTTCAAACGTAGAGGCAGTCTCCAGGAAACATACTTAAAGGACCACTTCACCACTTTAAAACGTAGAGGCAGTCTCCAGGAAACATACTTAAAGGACCACTTCACCACTTTAAAACGTAGAGGCAGTCTCCAGGAAACATACTTAAAGGACCACTTCACCACTTTAAAACGTAGAGGCAGTCTCCATAGGAAACATACTTAAAACAATGCCTTAAAACGTAGAGGCAGTCTCCAGGAAACATACTTAAAGGACCACTTCACCACTTTAAAACGTAGAGGCAGTCTCCAGGAAACATACTTAAAGGACCACTTCACCACTTTAAAACGTAGAGGCAGTCTCCATAGGAAACATACTTAAAGGACCACTTCACCACTTTAAAACGTAGAGGCATGTCTCCAGGAAACATACTTAAAGGACCACTTCACCACTTTAAAACGTAGAGGCAGTCTCCAGGAAACATACTTAAAGGACCACTTCACCACTTTAAAACGTAGAGGCAGTCTCCATAGGAAACATACTTAAAGGACCACTTCACCACTTTAAAACGTAGAGGCAGTCTCCAGGAAACATACTTAAAGGACCACTTCACCACTTTAAAACGTAGAGGCAGTCTCCAGGAAACATACTTAAAGGACCACTTCACCACTTTAAAACGTAGAGGCAGTCTCCATAGGAAACATACTTAAAGGACCACTTCACCACTTTAAAACGTAGAGGCAGTCTCCAGGAAACATACTTAAAGGACCACTTCACCACTTTAAAACGTAGAGGCAGTCTCCAGGAAACATACTTAAAGGACCACTTCACCACTTTAAAACGTAGAGGCAGTCTCCATATAGGAAACATACTTAAAACAATGCCTTAAAATGTAGAGGCAGTCTCCATAGGAAACATACTTAAAAAACAATGCCTTAAGAGGCAGTCTCCAGGAAACATACTTAAAGGACCACTTCACCACTTTAAAACGTAGTGGCAGTCTCCATATAGGAAACATACTTAAAACAATGCCTTAAAATGTAGAGGCAGTCTCCATAGGAAACATACTTAAAGGACCACTTCACCACTTTAAAACGTAGAGGCAGTCTCCATAGGAAACATACTTAAAGGACCACTTCACCACTTTAAAACGTAGAGGCAGTCTCCAGGAAACATACTTAAAGGACCACTTCACCACTTTAAAACGTAGTGGCAGTCTCCATATAGGAAACATACTTAAAACAATGCCTTAAAATGTAGAGGCAGTCTCCATAGGAAACATACTTAAAGGACCACTTCACCACTTTAAAACGTAGAGGCAGTCTCCATAGGAAACATACTTAAAGGACCACTTCACCACTTTAAAACGTAGAGGCAGTCTCCAGGAAACATACTTAAAGGACCACTTCACCACTTTAAAACGTAGAGGCAGTCTCCAGGAAACATACTTAAAGGACCACTTCACCACTTTAAAACGTAGAGGCAGTCTCCAGGAAACATACTTAAAGGACCACTTCACCACTTTAAAACGTAGAGGCATGTCTCCAGGAAACATACTTAAAGGATCACTTCACCACTTTAAAACGTAGAGGCAGTCTCCATAGGAAACATACTTAAAGGACCACTTCACCACTTTCAAACGTAGAGGCAGTCTCCAGGAAACATACTTAAAGGACCACTTCACCACTTTAAAACGTAGAGGCAGTCTCCATAGGAAACATACTTAAAGGACCACTTCACCACTTTCAAACGTAGAGGCAGTCTCCAGGAAACATACTTAAAGGACCACTTCACCACTTTAAAACGTAGAGGCAGTCTCCATAGGAAACATACTTAAAGGACCACTTCACCACTTTCAAACGTAGAGGCAGTCTCCAGGAAACATACTTAAAGGACCACTTCACCACTTTCAAACGTAGAGGCAGTCTCCATAGGAAACATACTTAAAAAACAATGCCTTAAAACGTAGAGGCAGTCTCCAGGAAACATACTTAAAGGACCACTTCACCACTTTAAAACGTAGAGGCAGTCTCCAGGAAACATACTTAAAGGACCACTTCACCACTTTAAAACGTAGAGGCAGTCTCCAGGAAACATACTTAAAGGACCACTTCACCACTTTAAAACGTAGAGGCAGTCTCCAGGAAACATACTTAAAGGACCACTTCACCACTTTCAAACGTAGAGGCAGTCTCCAGGAAACATACTTAAAGGACCACTTCACCACTTTAAAACGTAGAGGCAGTCTCCAGGAAACATACTTAAAGGACCACTTCACCACTTTAAAACGTAGAGGCAGTCTCCAGGAAACATACTTAAAGGACCACTTCACCACTTTAAAACGTAGAGGCAGTCTCCATAGGAAACATACTTAAAGGACCACTTCACCACTTTAAAACGTAGAGGCAGTCTCCATAGGAAACATACTTAAAGGACCACTTCACCACTTTAAAACGTAGAGGCAGTCTCCAGGAAACATACTTAAAGGACCACTTCACCACTTTAAAACGTAGAGGCAGTCTCCAGGAAACATACTTAAAGGACCACTTCACCACTTTAAAACGTAGAGGCAGTCTCCATAGGAAACATACTTAAAGGACCACTTCACCACTTTAAAACGTAGAGGCATGTCTCCAGGAAACATACTTAAAGGACCACTTCACCACTTTCAAACGTAGAGGCAGTCTCCAGGAAACATACTTAAAGGACCACTTCACCACTTTAAAACGTAGAGGCAGTCTCCAGGAAACATACTTAAAGGACCACTTCACCACTTTAAAACGTAGAGGCAGTCTCCATAGGAAACATACTTAAAGGACCACTTCACCACTTTAAAACGTAGAGGCAGTCTCCAGGAAACATACTTAAAGGACCACTTCACCACTTTAAAACGTAGAGGCAGTCTCCATAGGAAACATACTTAAAGGACCACTTCACCACTTTAAAACGTAGAGGCAGTCTCCAGGAAACATACTTAAAGGACCACTTCACCACTTTAAAACGTAGAGGCAGTCTCCATAGGAAACATACTTAAAGGACCACTTCACCACTTTAAAACGTAGAGGCAGTCTCCATAGGAAACATACTTAAAGGACCACTTCACCACTTTAAAACGTAGAGGCAGTCTCCAGGAAACATACTTAAAGGACCACTTCACCACTTTCAAACGTAGAGGCAGTCTCCAGGAAACATACTTAAAGGACCACTTCACCACTTTAAAACGTAGAGGCAGTCTCCAGGAAACATACTTAAAGGACCACTTCACCACTTTAAAACGTAGAGGCAGTCTCCAGGAAACATACTTAAAGGACCACTTCACCACTTTAAAACGTAGAGGCAGTCTCCAGGAAACATACTTAAAGGACCACTTCACCACTTTAAAACGTAGAGGCAGTCTCCATAGGAAACATACTTAAAGGACCACTTCACCACTTTAAAACGTAGAGGCAGTCTCCAGGAAACATACTTAAAGGACCACTTCACCACTTTAAAACGTAGAGGCAGTCTCCAGGAAACATACTTAAAGGACAACTTCACCACTTTAAAACGTAGAGGCAGTCTCCAGGAAACATACTTAAAGGACCACTTCACCACTTTAAACGTAGAGGCATGTCTCCATAGGAAACATGCTTAAAGGACCACTTCACCACTTTAAAACGTAGAGGCAGTCTCCAGGAAACATGCTTAAAGGACCACTTCACCACTTTAAAACGTAGAGGCAGTCTCCAGGAAACATACTTAAAGGACAACTTCACCACTTTAAAACGTAGAGGCAGTCTCCAGGAAACATACTTAAAGGACTACTTCATCACTTTAAAACGTAGAGGCAGTCTCCATAGGAAACATACTTAAAAAAACAATGCCTTAAAACGTAGAGGCAGTCTCCAGGAAACATACTTAAAGGACCACTTCACCACTTTAAAACGTAGAGGCAGTCTCCAGGAAACATACTTAACGTGAACACAAAACATAACTTGATCTTTCAGAGAGAGAGAGAGAGAGAGAGAGAGAGAGAGAGAGAGAGCGAGAGAGAGAGAGAGAGAGAAGAATGTTTACAACTTGGAGTACTTATAAATGGATCAGAATCCAGAGTCCGGTCAATAATTATAAGCAGTGTCAGTAATAGCAGTACTGGACACAGGTCTGCAGGTGTGTGGTTAGGAGGGTGCTTACACGGGCTTACATTTCATTATCACAAACACCATGTATTGATTTTTGGAAATTATGAATCGATTTTGAGTCGTTCATAGCGGGTCCATTTGGTTCCGTTGTGGGTCCGTATAGCCTGTTGCATAATATCAAACTGGAGGGTCCTTGAAATGAAAACAGTTGAAAATCTTCTCTTATGGGGGTCCCTGGAGGCATATCTCTTCAAATGGGGGTCCACGCCACGGGGCTAATAATTAGTGTCAATTTGGGGGGTCCTTGACATGAAAACCACTGGGTCCTCTGACATGCAAGGCGGGTCGCTGCATGCGACCCGGTTCCATGGTGACAGCCAGGTCCAAGGGACTGTGACGGGGGTCAGGAGGTCATCTCCATCGCGCTGCGTTTAGGTTCACACTTCAGGACAACCAATGACACGTCTCTGTCACTCTGTCTGTTGAAGACTCGCAAAGCACACTGCCTGTGGCAGCGCACTCCCCCCCCCCCCCCCCCCCCCACACACACACACACACACCCCGTTGCCTCCGCCTCCCAGTTCTTCTGCGTGTGTGTATAGTGTCAACACACGCAGAGATGACAGATCAGAGAGACACACACACACACACACACACACACACACACACACACACACACTTACTATATTACTCTGGTCTGACCCACCCTGCTCTCTGTTAGCATCCAGGCGCACATCCACACGTCTTACTTTAACACATTAATAAGAACAGAGGCCGATTGTTAATGTCTTCTAAAATGCCAACAGTCTTTCTGAAAACCTTGTTTCTGCTCAACCTGTTTGGCCATCGATCGACCCCATCTCATTTTGTTTTCCAGGGACCCCCCCAGAAGCAAAGATTTGAGTTAAACAATGTTCTCTTTAGAAAACTATATTCTCCAAATTATTCACACGACAACACATCGACATTTTACAATAATTAAAGGAATGTTACTGGACGTGCGTGTACATGTTTCCGACATGACAGCAATGATATATAATATACTCTATACGGCACAGCAAAAGCAGGTCACTGAGATATTATGCTGCATGTAAGGCTTCACATTTACATACTGAACACCTTCCATTCTTTATCGCTTATTATTGTACAGTACATATACAAAACCAGGGCTGTAGCTGTCTGCATGCGGCT
>NC_137885.1:6314129-6343683 GCF_963924005.1 Protomyctophum bolini
GTAGTTCTCGAGACATGGTCTCGTCTCGAGACCGGTCTCGAGACCAAATTTTCGTGGTCTCGGTCTTGTCTCGGTCTCGCGCTTCTCGCCTTTTTTTGTCTTGTGGTCTCGTCTCGGTCTCGCGCCTCATTTGTCTTGGTCTTGTCTCGGTCTCGCGCTTCTCGCCTTTTTTTGTCTTGTGGTCTCGTCTCGGTCTCGCCTCTCATTTGTCTTGGTCTTGTCTCGGTCTCGCGCTTCTCGCCTTTTTTGTCTTGTGGTCTCGTCTCGGTCTCGCGCCTCATTTGTCTTGGTCTTGTCTTGGTCTCGGACTTATTGTCTCTGGTCTCTTCCCCCACCGAGACCACTCGAGACGAGATGCAAAACGTTCTATTATATCAACCCGATCGCAAGGACTGAGAGAGGGAGCCCATTCACATTAATGAATTAAAGACAGCTGTTAAGGAGAACAGCGCTGCATGACGTTCATACAGGTCCAAAGAAGAGCACATGTTGATGTTATTATGATCATTCTATCATGAAATTATATCAGCCTCAGGCAATGGGCTTAAATAAATAAAGTGTCGGCCGGGAGGCGGAGAGTTACGCACGGCATTGACGGCAATACGCATGCAGCGCCCGGCATACAGCCTGGCATTTTCATTTCAATATATTCTACCAACAGTGCAAGACTGCAAGCTTTCTTTTTGTGTTGTAAGTTGTAACTTGTAGCCTGTAGTCGTTTTAATAAACGAGGTTGAGCGGTGATCTGAATACTGATCTGAAAATTGCCAATCTACAACTATCACAACGCGTTGCACTGCAGCCGTGCAGCGCGACCGCGACATATGTATGAACTATGAAGCATCGCCTCGGTTTAGTTTCATCATGAGAAGAGTAAAGAACCACCACCTACCTGACGTTACATCTATACCTAAAGTAAACTAAAATCCATCCATCGTCCACCTTATGTGATCATGTCTTGTCAGGCTATAATAAAAACGATCATAAAAACAATCCTTTGTTGTATAACGTGCATGCATGCCTCATTGACATTGTTGGTTCACTACCGATTTATTTACTAAAAGGCTCAAACAGCAGCAACCAAAACCAACTAATAAACTATTGTTTTAATTTGAAGGTGAGCCATAGCCCATAGCCATTAATCTGAAAGGTTTTGGTCGGAAACTGTCAAACTGACAGTGACGGACAGTGTGACAGGTGAGGTCACAGTTCACAGGTTAATTCAGTGCATGCGCAATGCACATGGTTTAATTTGGGGGAACAACAAATGTACTGGTCAATAAGATGTCGGCTAATTCAGCTGTTATAAGGTTTGGCTTTGTGGAACACAAAAATTACATTTGCAAGGATAATGGGGGGGAAAAGCACAGTGCAAAGTGCAAGTTTTGTGGAAAATCATACTCTGAGACGTCAGGAAGAGGGAAAAATAGTCTTGGTCTTGACTCGGTCTCGCCTCGCGGCAGTCTTGGTCTCGACCCTCCTAGGTCTTGGTCTCTGCCCCCTAGGCTCGCATCGGTCTTGGTCTTGGTCTCGACCCTCCAGGTCTTGGTCTTGGTCTTGGTCTCGGCCCCATAGGCTCGCATCGCTATTGGTCTTGGTCTCGGTCTCGACCCTCCAGGTCTTGGTCTTGGTCTTGGTCTCGGCCCCCTAGGCTAGCAGCGGTCTTGGTCTTGGTCTCGGTCTCGACCCTCCAGGTCTTGGTCTTGGTCTTGGTCTCGGCCCCATAGGCTCGCATCGCTATTGGTCTTGGTCTTGGTCTCGACCCTCCTAGGTCTTGGTCTTGTCTTGGTCTCGCTTTAGGTGGTCTCGACTACAACACTGATAATAGTGATTCGTTAATCACTAACCGAAAAAACAGAAAGGTGTCGGTTTACTTGAACGCAGGTGAGCGATACTGCCTACAGACAGACAGACAGACAGACAGACAGACAGACAGACAGACAGACAGACAGACAGACAGACAGACAGACAGACAGACAGACAGACAGACAGACAGACGGACGGACGGACGGACGGTGAAACCTCTGCGAGGAGAATGTGGGCGGAGCTATGATGTCATCATGACTCAGGAGGAGAGTGGAGCAGACAGCTGTGTGTTCTACTATGGTGGTGGGAAATGTATACTCAAATGTTTAAATACTTAGTATAAATACTGCAATATAAAAAAAATACTCTAGTACAAGTAAAAGTCCAGAATTAAAATGTACTTGAGTAAAAGTACAAAAGTATTGGCATCAAAATGTCCCGACGTCGATATTTTAAAAATGTCTTCAAAACCCTGAACGTTTTCTGAAAAACCTTATGTTTCTGACTGTATCAGTGGTGCTCAATATTTCATGTCAAGGACCCCAAGAATTATATACATGTATGTAATGTGCCCCCCCCCCCATCTGAAAATATGTTATTCCAGGGACCTCCCCAGAAGCAAAGATTTTGAGTTAAAAACGTTCGCTCTGAAATAATACATATTCAAAGATTTGAGGCACATTTGCATGATTTAAAAAAAGAATAGCAGACCTACAAGTTCATAGCGCGGCGGTGCCTCGCTACGAGCTTGTAGATCTGCTATTTTTCAATAGCTAAAGTATAAAATAATGCTATAAACACCAAAAATGGGTTCCCACCCAAAATGGGTTAAAGTATCAAAAGTTCAAACTCAAACAAAACAAACATACTCTCTTCCCTAAACATTTTAGGGAAGAGAGTGTCCCCCCCCCCCTTCATCGTACTAGTCATAGTCAGTTTTCCATCAAAAAAAGGACACTGAGCTGCTTTAATGTCATCTATTAAATTATATTAAAGAGTATAAGAACAGTGACCGTCCTATTAACAGATGACCTGTTCCTCCACTAGATGGCACTGCTGCTCACATATTGTGTTTTCTTACACGTTAACAAAACAGTTTTCTGGAAAAACCCATGTTTCTGTGTCAGTCGTTCTCAAACGTTTTCATGTCAAGGACCGCCAAAAATATATGTATTTGGCCGCCGACCCCCATCTGAAAATATGTCCTTCCAGGTATACTCTTCAGAAGCAAAGATTTGAGTAAAAAAATGTTCGCTCTGAAAGAATATATATATTCAAAGATTTGTGCCCCCACATTTTCACCAGTTTAAAAAAAATAGCAGACCTACAAGCTATGAGCTTGTAGATCTGCTATTTTTCCAACAGCTTAAAGTATAACATATGCTTAAAACACCAAAAGGGGTTCCTGTCCTGAATGGGTTAAATACTTTTTTAACTAATTTACAAATCTACTCAGGCAGTTCTTAAGTTGCTCAATTCAGTATTTAGATATTTGATTCAATTTGATCAGACAAATATATGCCTACTATTAACCCATTCTGGGCAGGAACCCATTTTTGGTGTTTTAAGCATACGTTATACTTTAAGCTGTTGAAAATGAGCAGATCTACAAGCTCATAGCGCGGCACCGAGTGCAAATCTTTGAATACATATTCGTTCAGAGCCAACGCTTTAAACTCAAATCTTTGCTTCTGGGTTGTCCCTGGAACAACATATTCTCAGATGGGGGGGTCGGCGGCCAATTACATATGATTCTGGGGGTCCTTGACATGAAAATGTTTGAGAACCACTGACATAGAAACATATAGGGGTTTTCAGGAAAAACTGTCATGTTTCAGAAGACATTTTGTAGAATTGATCTGACAAATGACACGATGATAGTAGGACACAATTACGGACACTTCCGCAAATCCAACCTGAGACTGCCAAGCAGTGGCGTTTCCAGGAATTACATTTTTGGGCAGGGCAAGATGGTGTAAATTGTCATCTCCCACCTGCGCACAATCGTATAGCACTAAAGGTTTTCAAAGAGATATATATATATACCTGTCAGACGAGTCTAGGACACAAAGGCTGAAAGGCATTTACATTCCAACGGGCGATTGAGGGCCGCGCTCTACCGCAACGGCCAATCAGCTGTCCACAAATAGTTATCAGGTCTTGTGTTTGTCCTCTCTTTTTTGAGTGGTGCAACCACTCCTACAACCAGCAATGTCCGTGTTCACCCGCCTATGTGTTCACCTATGTACCTCTGTGGTCATGAGAACCAGTATATGACTATTAGTATACCAGTAGGGGCGCTGAGTGACCTCCCAAAGCCCAGGGCGGACACTCACAGCTATAGGCCACTGAGCTGGTTGCCCCAACTTCAACAAACACAAACTATAACATTGTTAGGAAGGGACTATAGTCGACAAGAAAACATAGCCCATCTACAAGCTCACAACGCGTCACGTGTTGTGAGCTTGTAGATGGGCTATTTTCAGCAAGAGTAAAAACAGTCATTTCGTCGACTAAATCAACTGTAGATTTAGTCGACTAAAATCTTATGACATTTAGTCGACTAACAAACCACTAAAACATTCCCGGGTGACTAAAAAATGTGACTAAAACTAAATAAAAAAAACTATTCACTAAAACCGAAATCAAAATTCCAACATGAAAACAGATAAAAAGAGGAGGCCTGCCCTGTGGCATTCTGACCAGACCAAAGATTCACGTGTTTTTTTTGGAAGGTGCTCTTTTTATCTGGTTCAAATGGGGAAGCGTCTAATATATTTTCTTTTGAGCGGTGCAACCACTCCAAGGAACAGCAATGTTCGCCTATGTGTCCGTGTGACGTTAATGAGCACCAGTAGGGGGCGCTGTTGTGCGCTGTTGTTCCAGAAACGGAGAGAGAGAGAGTGTGCTGCACTGTTGCCTGCTAATGTGAGAGAGAGAGAGAGAGAGAGATGTCTTCAGTCATTTCCAAGTTACTGTAGTCAGTACTGTAGTTACTTCAGTTCAGCACAGCTGTATTGTATCGTAGTATTGAACCGAGAATAACTTTGAATAGAGAATCATTTTGAAAATCGCGGGACAACCCAGAGATTCACAGCCCTATATGATCCAATGCACTCCTCGCAATGCAAAACAGCTGCAATAAAACAGGCTATATACTTCATCACAGTGAATTGAGATTCGTCAACAATAAAAAACAGGGCCTATACAACATCTTCAGGGAAACCGGGGAAAAACAAAACCCGTTTAATCTGAAGATCCAGCTTCCACATGAGATACGTTATAATAATATGGGGCAATGAGATATAAGTATGCCTTACAATAATAAACTTTAAATCCATATCATATGGCTTTGCCTTCCGCTAAAAACCATATGACCAACACGTTATTAACCCATTCTGAACGGGAACCCATTTTGAGGTTAGCATCATGTTATGCTTTAGCTATTGAAAAATAGCAGATCTACAAGCTCATAGCGCGCCACCGAGTGGCGCGCTACGAGCTTGTAGGTCTGCTATTTTTGAAAAAAATCGAAGAACGACTGACATTTTTAGAATCTGATCTCAGGTCAGAATGGGTTCATCAGACCAGTTGTGTGTCCAGTGGAAACCTCGTATGAATCTGATCTCAGGTCAGAATGGGTTAAGAACGCTTTGTTGAATGCCAGCCATCATGGTCACAAGTTCTGCAGGGCTGCATGGGGGGTGGGAAACCTACCGGACCCTAACGGACTCTGACAGGAGATCTCTCTGCTGCTAATTCAACAAAATGACCAAGGAAGAGAGGTGAGGTCGTTGCGTTGTTGCGTCATCGGGGGGGCTGCTGGAGGATGAAAGGCTCCCCCACCCTCTGCTACACAAGTAGGATTTCATAAGATTATGTCAGGTACAGTAGGTGCAGTATGTGCGATGATGAGCTTCCAAACATGTTTTTTTTTTAACGGTGGTCGTTTCGTGGGGGGAGGGGTCACATCCGGCTTAACGTATAGAGGTCAGTGTCAGGCAGCGAGTCGGGAAACCGACAGGGGGAATTGTCGAGCCGTTACAGGGAGCTTGTACACTACAGTACTGTACAGTACTGTACGAAGACAATGTGAACATGTGGGCGTGTTGAACCCATGCAGGCGTTTGCCCAGGGTTGCCCATCTGTGCCCCATGGCAGGGAAATATGAACCTTCAGGCGAGATGCTTATCACTTTGAGAGGGGATACAACCTCAACACTTAAAGGACCACTTCACCACTTTTCAACCTATTTTCATATAATAGGTCCTCACTAATAATCATGAATTCATTTCTACTCCTTCTACTTCTCATAGGAGGGCTGTGGGCAGTTCAGAAACCGTCTTCCAGTGACATCATCGATGGGGAATACAAGCTAATAAAAACTTCATGAAAAGTTGCAATGCGAAAATGGAAGCCATCGTTCTCACGATAATGAAAATCTAAACATTATTGTAAAAGAATCTTGTTTAAAAATAAATCTGCCTAATGATGATGTCACTGGAAGACGGTTTCTACAGCCCTCCTATGAGACACACGACTGAGTAGAAAAAAATCGTGCCATTTTTTCATGATTATTAGTGAGGACCAATTATAGGAAGAGAAGTTGAAAAGTGGTGAAGTGGTCCTTTAAAGAAAATATAAAATAACAAGCGTGTGTGAACCCATAGCCAGTATTGATATAGCTATATGTCAATAATGCCCCATATACTCCACAGACCACGAATCATGCAGCATAAATGTACCTATGGTGAAAGAAATGCAAATGCCACTCCTTTCCAATGCCATATACTGTACACCGCAAGGCAGCATTCAGGAGAATTGCTTTTGATCAAGGTTCAGAACATTTCTCTGGGAGGAGGAGGAGGAGGAGGAGGAGGAGGAGGTGAAGAAGAAGGAGGTTGAGGAGAAGGAGGTAGAGGTGGTTCTCACAGGTAACAAGACAACTCACCCTGTTTCTGTTTTCCTCCCAGAATTTCCCCCAGTGGGAGAGGTGGGAGAGGCTGGACAGCAGACGGCTGGACTTTGAATTTATCTAACTATAAACTTTCATGACAGCAGAACAGCCTATAAGTACAAATATAATTCATGAAAAGCTATACTGTATCTGTTCACAGACGTTGTTGTAGGATATGTGGGGGATTATCTGACGAGGTATACAGTACCATTTGAGTGGGCAAAACCTTACATATACTAAATAATACTAAATTGTTTATAGGGTCAATATAAGTAAAATAATATAGCCTTTCCACAGGAGTATCTTTTTATATATATATATGGTGAAATTCCGGGAGGAAAAACGGCAAGCACCGGGGTGAGTTGTCCAGTATTCTTCTCACCTAGCTCAAGCTTCCATTCACGCTTTCATCCGCCTCCTCGAGACACACACACACACACACACACACACACACACACACACACACAATACTGTACATGAGAAAATACTCCGTAAGAAATGGTTTCACTGGAGCGTTTTCATTGTTGGTGTTATTATATGGAGTGAAAAATAAATGCGGTACAGGAGGCTTTCCTTCCGACACAGATTCAATCCGTTCTGAACGGGAACCCCCTTTTGACGCTATATACTTTAGCTATTGAAAAATAGCAGATCTACAAGCTGCTACGAGCTTGTGTAGGTCTGCTATTTTTGAAAAATCGTGAAAATGTGGCGCAAATCTTTGAATGTATATATGCTTTCAGAGCAAACTTTTTTTTTTTTTTTACGCAAATCTTTGCTTCCGGTTGAGGTCCCTGGAGGAACAGACTGACATTTTTAGAATCTGATCTCAGGTCAGAATGGGTTAATCAGACCAGTGTGTGTCCAGTGGAAACCTCGTATGAATCTGATCTCAGGTCAGAATGGGTTAATAGAGAAACTAGTTCTGCATGGGGGGCATCGACTGCCATTTCAAAAGCATCACGGGGCACAAAAGGTGATAACACAATGAATGAATTAAGTGTTTTCCCCGGCAAACATTATGTCCTCGTTATCATGATTATAAGCATTTTCAACCTTGGACTGATCCCTATTTTGGGCATCGTATAGGAGGAAAATCTTTCCAAATGACAAAAAAAAATAGCAAAAAAAAAAAACATCACTCACTCAAACAACACGTTGTGAGCTTGCAGATCAGGTATTTCTTTCATCACAAGACAAAGTGTATAGTTGCTGCCACCTAATGGCACAGTAGTTAATGGCAACAACACAGACTGTAACGATTAAGATCATGTCTGTCTGTCTGTCTGTCTGTCTGTCTGTCTGTCTGTCTGTCTGTCTGTCTGTCTGTCTGTCTGCAGAACTCGTTTCTCTGTTGACCCATTTTGGGCAGGAACCCCTTTTGGCGTTAGCATTATGTTATGCTTTAGCTATTGAAAAATAGCAGATCTAATAGCTCGTAGCGCGCCACAGCTTTTGTAGGTCTGCTATTTTTGAAAAATCTGAAAACTGTCAGGATGTATAGAAGACATTTTTTTAGAATTTTATCTCAGGTCAGAATGGGTTAAGATCATGTCTGTCTGTCTGTCTGTCTGTCTGTCTGTCTGTCTGTACGAACACAGTCTGTGTATAGGTCAGCCGTTGGCCAGAAAAAAGCCCCCAGACCAGCAACAACAAGGCAGAGTGAAAAGCTCTCATGAGTACTTTCCATTCCTGCACGCTGTGTGTCCATTATTCAGGAGGAGGAGGAGGTGGTGCAACCTGGCCCCAGAGCAGGGCACAGCCTCCTGTCATCCCTCACTGCCCCACCACGGAGCCTCCCTCCCGGAGGCCGCGTGCGTCATCCTAGACCCACAGGCAGCTTATTTATTCAGAGCCAGCTATAGGCTACAGCTTCTAGCAAAAAGATCTCGGGTCAAGTTAACCCATTCTGACCTGAGATCAGATTCATACGAGGTTTCCACTAGGACACACACTGGGTCTGATTATAACCCATTCTGACCTGAGATCAGATTCTAAAAAATGTCAGTCGTTCTTTCGATTTTTCAAAAATAGCAGACCTACAAGCTCGTAGCGCGCCACTCGGTGGCGCGCTATGAGCTTGTAGGTCTGCTATTTTTCAATAGCTAGAGCATAACATGATGCTTAACACCAAAATGGGTTCCCGTTCAGAATGGGATAAAGGCGGTGCTGGTGAAGTTATAAGGGCTGAAGAACACTCAGGTCTGCGTTCTGCATCTTGGTGCCAGAACTGGATGATTACAAGTGGGTCTGGGTTTAACCTCCGAAGGACCTCCGAATTGACACTTTAATTATCCCACGGACCCCCCATTTGAAAAGATATGCCAGGGACCCCGCCATAAGAGAAGATTCTTTTACGCGGTTAATTTTACTCGGCCGTTTAATTTCAAGGACGCCCAGTTTGACAGTCTTACGCCTACGGACCGTCGGACACCCATTTAATGGAGAAGAACGGATTTTTTTTTTTTAAATCCAAAATGAGTTAATTAATAGCACAGGCAGACTCTTCACATACTAGAGCTAAGAGCATGTCTGAAATAAATGTCTGATATCAACATGTAAATATAAAATAAATGCTTAAACGTGTAGCTTATAGGTGTAATGTTAGAGTCCACAGAAGTGAACCTTTTCAGCCTGTTTTCTCGACTCACTGTTTCTCTGCAAGACATCACTCTATGAGCCATACATCTCCAAAACTGGCGGGTCAAACTGAACAACCAATATGTCAATTTGAACCTATGATTCCCTGCTTTCATATGACATAAAGGAGAAAAAAGAAAAAAAGGGAAAAAAATAATCTCAGTTGGGAAAACACACAGCTTACAAATATGAGCTATCTTAACCACTTAAAAGCGACCGACAGAAAAGTATGACGGAAAAGTATACAATGTGACATAATTATCCAGGTTAAGACGTCATGTTCTCTCCGTGTCCCCTAAGGCAGTGGTTCCCATTTTTTAAGGCAGTGGTTCACATTTGTCATGTCAAGGACCCCCAAATTGATACTAAATAGCCTGCCCGGACCCCCATTTGAAAAGATATGCCAGGGACCCCCATAAGAGAAGGTTTTTACGGCTCTAGCAGTGATTCTCAACCTGTTTAATTTCAAGGACCCCCCCCCAGTTTGACATGCATTAGTCTACGGACCCCCCCATTTAATGGAATTTCTATCTCTGGGACCCCCCCAATTTATATTGTAAAATCAATGCTAATTTAACTCTGAGAGCGTATACAAATGGGTCCATTTGGTTCCATTTGTACCCTCCCATAAGGGTCCATTTTGGTTCCAAATGATCATTTAGCTGCAGGGTCCCCCCTGGAACTCCCTCAAGTACCCCTGGGGGGGGTCCCCGGACCCCACTTTGGGAACCACTGCCCTATAGGGTATAGGTATAGCCTCGCAAAAAGCATGCAGTAATCCAGGTCTCTCGCTCGTCTGTCGCTCTATCTGTGCGTGTCGTGCAAGCATGCGTCGGCATGACGACAGCCCAGTCATTTACGCCCAATCAATACCGAACAATGACCCCCGCACTGTGGTCAATTAATCAATGCCACGCACGCACGCCGCGTGCACAGAGCTCAGCAACAGCCCTGCAGTGACCCCCCCCCCCCCCAGTATCTATCTGGTTTGATAAGCTACACTTCCTAACCATCTGTCCATTGTACCAAGACATCAGAGACACATACTTCCCACAGATTACAACCACACACGGAGATTTTGAAAACATGACCAATGACAAAAAACTCCCATATCTGCTGGGCAAAGTACAACAATGTGCAAACACAGCAGCAAGATTTGTGAGTTGCTGTGATAGGAGAAGGATATCAAATGGAACACAACCACCCTGAAGACTAATCATTGTGTATATTCCTGCACTATACCTGCATCGAGTGATCTTGGCACATAGAAATTGATCTATTGAAGATTCTGACCTTCAAAGTACATAATTTTTGGTTTTGATTGTATTGCTGTATTGTTGTATTGTTCTTTCTGCTTTGGCAATGTAAACGTATGTTTTCTCATGCCAATAAAGCCCTTTGAATTGAATTGAATTGAATTGCCCCTGTTCTATAGTGCTATACGTATATACTGCCTCAGTGAGCGCAATCACTTTATTACGGCATTACATTCTTCTACGGATCAATTTTTTTGATCAATAACTGCACGAGACGAGTCAAGGCTGTGTCGGAAATGAGCAAACACAACACGGCCCTCAGTCGTTGGACTGATCCAATTAATATTAACACATCTTGGGCGCGGGAAACCCCATTTTGGTGTTTGTTTTAAGCATTATGCTATGCTTTAGCTATTGGAAAAATATAGCACTATTCGTGAGAAGTCGTGAGAATGTGGCGCAAATCTTTGAATATATATTTCAGAGGGAACATTTTTGAACTAAAATGTGGCTTCTGGGGGGTCCCTGGAACTACATATTTTGAGATGGGGGTCTCCGTGGCCCAATAGAGATAATTCTGGGGGGTTCTTGACATGAAAAGGGTTGAGCACCACTGACAGAAACATGAGTTTTTTCAGAATTCTTTAAGTCTTTTTTTTTTTTTAATCGCCGTCAGTCCAAAATAGGTTAATCAATGTATTATGAGACAATGGATGAGTCTGATGTCGTGATGCAAACAGCACTAATACACATTCCATTCTATTCCCTCTCCAGTTTGAGGTGATAGCTTATCAATGACCAATGATATCCAATGAAATCGACAGGAAGTGGAGCAGCACACACAGCCCAGGAAAAGTGTGGATATCCTGGATTCCATCAATGGAAGCTCTGAGAAGGAAGTGAAGTGGTCACGTGACTGGGCTTGCGCCATGACACTTTCATGGACACTTTCATGTGGGAGCCAAACTACCCGGAAGTTTGGCAGAATGCACTGGAGTCAATGAGAGCTCAGTGACCAGCTCATGAACAAACATTATTTATGAACAATTGAGACCTTTTGTAAAGTGTAATCACTTCTGGAAAATAACAGAAGACATGTAACACATTATTGTCTGCTGTGTTGTTATTTGATGTGAAGTACACTGTGTAATTTTTATAGAGGTATGGTATCTCTATAAAAATAGAGATACCATAAAGTACAAAGTACATTTCTGAACGCACCAAGTCTGGCAGCCAAATATCGCGATACTTTGGAGCCAGAAACGATACTCTGTGCACATCGAAAAGTAAGTGATTAGAAAACAACCTGTGATATGTCTTCTGTTATTTTCCAGAAGTGATTACTTTACAAAAAGGTCTCAATTGTTCATGAATAATGTTTGCTATGAGCTGGTCCAGCCGGCTCCATTCACTGCCATGTATTCATTGCACTTCCTGTGTGAGTTTGGCTCCCACATGAAAGTGTCCATGAAAGTGTCATGGCGCAGCCCAGTCACGTGACCACTTCCCTTCCTTCTCAGAGCTTCGTTGGGATTCCATGCCATTTCTCTATGTCCTTCCCAGTGCCGGCGGGGCAGTGGTTCCCAAGGGAGTTCCCGGGGGGTCCCCATAGCTAAATGATAGTTTGGAACCAATTCAAGCAAATGGACCCTTATCGCCGGATATGTAACTCTGAGAGTTAATTAACATTGATTTTACAATATAAATTGAGGGTCTCTGCAGAGATATAGAAATGCCATCAAATGGGGGTTCCGGCGTGGACTAATGCATGTCAAACTGGGGGTCCTTGAAATTAAACCGGTTGAGTATCACTGCTACATCTTCTCATATGGGGGTCCCTGGCATATCTTTTCAAATGGGGGGTCCGCGGGGGGGGGGGTCTAATTAGTGTCATTTTTGGGGTCCTTGACATGAAAAAGCTTGGGAACCACTGCCATGAGTACACAGGGGGGGGGGACTTAACTTAACTGGCCAGAAAACACAGCACATTCTCCCCTATTAGCGCCACAAAGACCCCAATATTGTTGCCCTCATGTGCACTATAATAGTGCAAACTATAATAACTAATATTGTTGCCCTGTGGAACTATAAAACTGGAGGCCTTGCAGTGCGGTGTCGGACAAAGACCTTCTCCGTATTATACTACATTTCATCATTTTTTTACTATCGTGAAGAATTTTCGCACGGACGGACGCTATATGTTTCTCTTTAATCTGTGCAGAAATATGCAGTGTTGTTGTTGCACGGCAGGCATTTTAGTTTATTCTTTAATAAAACACGAAAGCTGTGCAGGTCTGGTCTACTGTACACACACACACACACACACACACACACACACACACACACACACACCGTGAATGTAATTTATCGGCACGGCCAACGGGCCGCGGATGTGCCAATAAACGAGATCTACGGCGTCTATATAGCACACGACGTCGCGTCACCTTTTTATTACCGTCTTATTTCAGTCCTGCTTTAAATGGCGGATACGGATAACGTGTGCAAAAAACACTATGAGCATCCACAGTCTTGTTTTTTCCTGGCACGTAAATTAAAAGGTGCCAATTCTGCTAAATAATTCAGTTTGATAATTGATTAACCCATTCTGACCGGGAACCCGTTTTGGTGTTAGCATCATGTTATGCTTTAGCTATTGAAAAATAGCAGATCTACAAGCTTGTAGGTCTGCTATTTTTGAAAAATCGAAGAACGACTGACATTTTTAGAATCTGATCTCAGGTCAGAATGGGTTAATCAGACCAGTGTGTGTCGAGTGGAAACCTCGTATGAATCTGATCTCAGGTCAGAATGGGTTAAGAGACATTGACGGGCAGACCGTCAGTCAGTCGCATTCGGTGCGACATGGTAGCCTAATTTACGGTTGTATAATTAGCTCTGGGGCCAAAGGCAAAGACGATCAATATCACAGCAACGTCAACGGCGCTATTATCCTGGTGGAGACCAGGAAGGACACTTCTTCTAGCTCTTGCACTGTCTTGTCTTGTTGTACACCTGTGTCCATGTTGTATAACTGTACTCTGCTGTCCAAACCCCAAAACCAAATTCATAACATGTTTACATGTCAGGGGAAATAAAGACTTCTGATTCTGAGCAACAACAACAAACAGAAAGGAGGAGAAAGGTGGAAAGAAGAAAAAAGAGAAAAACAAGATCTGTGGAATGCCCAAGTAAGTGGTGACGAAAAGGCCTCTACAGCAGCTGTATCAAATATTAACGACCATGACCCGATATGCTTTACTTGCGGCGACACAACCGCTGATATCTTTAAGAAGACAAAGAGCCTGAGGTTCACCGCAACGCAATTACTCAATTAGTCAAAAAGGGTCTGAGTTAATTGCCGCAACGGGACAGCTATACTAACACAAAAGAAAAACAAGTGGTATATTCTTCCACCTGTATGAGGCTCACCTCGCCTTCACGTCAACGTGCTCTCCATGAATAAAAGAGGATCTGTGACAACGTTTAGCATTACGGGGCAAATACCGTCTCTCCATAGAATCAGAAAAAAGCCAGTGGAGAGAGAGAGAGAGAGGGTGAAATGCATTGCACACATACATTACTAGAAGAGACGTCCATAGAACGACTAAAATGTACAGTATACACGTGCAGCGAGCCGAGTACAGTAGTAAAGAAAGTCGATGCGTTTACCTGCAGGGTCCGAGCTCAACTTCATGTATAGTGCCTTTTCTCTTTTCAACAACAACAACAACACAACAACGTGTTAAAATAGTAGCCACTAGTGTTGCTGCTCTTATCAAACGGCAGCGATACATAAACAAAAAACATGCGCCACCGGTTCCAGAACATAAACAGCGCTGCCTGGGAATGAGGCGACACTCGCAGGAGAACCGAACGGAGATAATGTGTGTGTGTGTGTGTGTGTGTGTGTGTGTGTGTGTGTGTGTGTGTGTGTGTGTGTGTGTGTGTGTGTGTGTGTGTGTGTGCGTCGATGCGTTCACCTGCCGTCAGAGAGGGTCAGCTCTCAGCTGACCAGCAGTCTCTTAAAGGACCTGACAACAACAAGCTGCGTCAATGGTTAATGAGCTAAAAGAAACCCCCAAAGAGAGGCAGGCAGACAGACAGACAGACAGACAGACGGTCACAGACAGACAGACAGACAGACAGACAGGCAGGCAGACAGACAGACAGACAGACAGACGGTCACAGACAGTACCTTCTCCTGTGGTCATGGCTGCGACGGAGCTGCTCGGCGAGCCTCCTCACATCACACGACACCCTCACGGCGCACGCATGCACACACACAAACACACGCACACACACACACACACACGCACACACACAGCTGACAGCTCCAGCTGAGAGGAAATGTAGTCGTCCCGTGGTGCCGTTGCCACTGACTGCAATGTCCCTGCACCTCTCCCCTCTCCTCCCCTCCCGTCCCGTCTCTCCTCCCCTATCCTCTCCCTCACCTCCCCTCCTGGTCTTGTGACTGCACGGCCCGACAGCTGCTGCCACACCCCCTTCCCTCCTTCAAAATAAAAGCACGTCCTCCCCCCCCCCCCCCACCGCCCCCCCCACACCCGGTTGTTTTGGGACTAATAATGGCCCTGGAGGATTTCCTCTGTGGAGCTGCTCTGTGGTGTCAGACAGTGTGCGTTTGACTCTCTCATGTTGATGTCTCTTTTTCTTTCCGTTTCTCTCTCTCTCTCTCTCTCTCTCTCTCTCTCTCTCTCTCTCTCTCTAGCTATAGCTCTCTCTCTCTCTCTCTCTCTCTCTCTCTCTCTCAATTCAATTTCAATTTCAAAAGGCTTTATTGGCATGATAAATATGTTCTACATTGCCAAAGCATACATACAACAAAACAAAAGTCAACATTGCGCACACAGAGACAACAACTCTCTGCACACGCTCTCTCTCTCTCTCTCTCTCTCTCTCTCTCTCTCTCTCTCTCTCTCACATAGTGGACTTTGTGTTGTATTCACACATGTTTTCTATAACCCTGATCAGCTGTGCTTCAACTATAGGCTCCGACTGCGTTCTGTTAATGTGGAGGAACAGCCTTTTTAAGTCACGTGTTATCGTTATAGCGTTTAACAGATGTTTTTGATATGGTGTCATGTTTAAAATTGTTAATTAAAAAAATAATATCTAAAAATCTCTCTCTCTCTCTCTCTCTACTATTAATTATTACTCTCTCTCTCTCTCATTTGTCCTCTTCTCCCCATACATCATATATCGCTCTCCTTCCTTCTACCCATTCTGGGCGGGAACCCCTTTTTCGTGTTTTAACTAAGCATTATGTTACACTTTTAGCTATTGAAAAAGAGCAGATCTACAAGCTCGTAGTGGCGCGCTACGAGCTTGTATAGGTCTGCTATTTTAGAAAAAATCGTAAAAATGCGGCACGAATCTTTGAATATATATATTCTTTATTCTAACGGGGTTTTTTTTTTTTCCGACGTCAGGCCTAAATGGGTTAACCTTCTCTCTCTCTGTATGTATGCAGAGTAGACCTTTAGAAGAGGTCTCACACACACACACACACACACACACACACACACACACACACACACACACACACACACACACACACACACACACACACACACACACACACACACACACACACACACACACACACACACACACACACACACACACACAGAGGTCAGGAACACTAATAGAGCACAGAGGAGCTTAAATGTTTAACACCTGGTCGACAAACAAAGCTATTGGCCCCGAGAGTTAAAAGGCCCGTTGTTGCCAGGAGGAGGAACAGGGTCTACTCCTCCACCAATCAAATCATTCCATTCTGCAGCAATAGAAAGGAAGAGAAACGGTCCTCAGAACCGGTGCACAGAACCGGACCGGTGCACAGAATTATAACATATTATTAAGGTTGTCCATTAAGCGTCTCCTTTTCTGTTTTGAATGGTGGTGGTGGTGGGGAGCCTTGTGAGCGCAGCAGAGATTATAGGAACCGGCATGGTGGAGAGAAAGTGAACAATAGGGTGAGAGAGAGAGAGAGAGAGAGAGAGAGAGAGAGCACTCACACTCACAGGCCTATCCCGTGTCACCCAGCCTGGGTTTCTGCACGCCTGCCCTCCGCGTGCACCGACGTTTAGCACGTTTTAGCACGTTTAGCACCCACACCGACTAACTTTTTAGCACGTTTCATATACCGGAGGTCCAGACTCTTATGGTTTCCAGTAGAGATGTCCCGATACGATTTGTCATATCGGGTCATATCGGTATCGGCGAATATGCCAGTCTAGCCAGCGATCCCACACAGGGGTGTAAGGGGGTTGACACTATGGCAGGTAAATAAAATGTTGGGACATGTGCCGAGTTTGCTTTGGAGTTGCCCCAAACTGCAAGTGCACATTATGAGTGAGGAGTCTGCTATATAAACACAACACGAGATATATAGCTATAGATACTGTAGCTATAAACACAACATGAGATCACGACACTGGTATGGGTATTCGGTATCGGTTAACACAGAAATGTAGGTCTATCGGGGTCGGATCGGGAAGCGAAAAAAGGGGACATCGGGACATCCCTATAGTTTCCGGCCTCAGCTGCCTGACTCAGACGACACACATATAGGTGCATAAAGCATATTGATAACCATGACATGGTGATGATTGTCTACTACTGCATCAGAGGGGACTGACTGTGCTTACAGTAGATAAGAGTTCCTGCTCATTATTTTCTTATCATGGTTTCCATAATCTACTAGGGATGTCAACAATACTTAACAAAACTAAGAACATATCGTCTTATTAAAAATAATCATGGCCCTGATCCTTATGTTACACAAAATATATCAAGTCATATTAAGTCAGAGATCTTTTTGTGCTGCATGTGATCTTTCAGCTGCATTCTGGGACCTCACCATTATAGCTTTAGAAACGGGTAGATTCATTGGTGCTCCTGAGGAGGACAGAGTGTGTCTACTAGTGTGTGATTTGGAAGAAATTGAAAATGAAATTCATTTTTTTGGTTTTATTATGTATATGTATTATTTTGGTAAAATGACAACCATCTGTGCTAACTTTTTCTGGTTAGAGGACTATATGGAAAAACTGGAATTTTGTTTTAGGTAAAGTATTTTTTGCTTTAGCAGACTTTTTTATGCAAAGCGTGGGGGGGAAAAAGGCAGAATGTTTTGTTTGTGTAAAAAAGAAAAAAACAACAAAACAAACCTGTTTCTTGTACAACAATGCAATATTGAAGCAATGATATGGTGTGTCCCGTAAGTCCATGTGGGCTGCAGGGCGCCTTTGGTGCATGACACAAAAATAAAGAATCTATCTATCTAATAAAATATTGTCCATTGGGGAACGCCGGGACCTGTTTTGCACTTGTGCTCCGGCCTCCTTTCAACGCAGTTTGTGATGCGGGGTCATGTGAGAAGGGGATGAAAGCTTATCGCCCTACGATGAGGGTGGGGGGGGGGGGGGGGCACAACAAAGACCCGGGGTCGGGTTACGTTCCCCGAGTGAAAGACGTCAAACACGCCCCGGCCGCCGCCGTTGTTGTGACCGGCTAGAAAACCCAAGACGTGTAACAGGGGATACGCACGAGTTTGTTCGTTGGGAGGTATTCATCAAACGCACCCTATACAATGGGGGGGAGGGGGGGGGGGGGGGGGGGGTGATGCATGAGATCATAACTGGCCTGGTTCCATGACGGTGTTGATTTCGTCGACTAAAACTAAGACGAGAAACGTACGTCGGCTACCTTTGTTCACCGACAATGGAAACCAAATGAAAACTATAGGCTACGATGACTAAACCTATATAAGACTATGGTAAATATACTGACAATTTCGTCAACAAATAAAAACTAGACTAGTTATGTCTAGGACGGGAGTATAGTGGACAAGAGATCCAGTATACTGCGAGTCATTTTTTACACTTGGGTGCATGCTGGAAATAGCCGATCTACAAGCTTCACAACGCGCCGCGACACGTTGTGTGCTTGTAGATCGGCTATTTTTTCAGCTGAAAAGTGTCAAATCAGCCATGATTACGACCACGTCAAGGAACCCCCGAAATACATTTTAGTCGACTAAATCGACTGCAGATTTGGTCGACTAAAATCCCGTGACATTAATTTAGTCGACTAAAACCAGACACTGAAAACTTTCCAGGTGACTAAAAAATGTGACTAAAACTAAATATGAAGGCTCATTCCAAAGACAATGACTTAACCCATTCTGAACGGGAACCCGTTTTGGTGTTAGCATCATGTTATGCTTTAGCTATTGAAAAATAGCAGACCTACAAGCTCATAGCGCGCCACCGAGTGGCGCGCTATGAGCTTGTAGGTCTGCTATTTTTGAAAAAATCAAAGAACGTCTGACATTTTTAGAATCTGATCTCAGGTCAGAATGGGTTCATCAGACCAGTGTGTGTCCAGTGGAAACCTCGAATGAATCTGATCTCAGGTCAGAATGGGTTAAAACTAAAATAGACATTTGCAGCCAAAAACAACACTGCGGTGCCTGACAGACAGACAGACAGACAGACAGACAGACAGACAGACAGACAGACAGACAGACAGACAGACAGACAGACAGACAGACAGACAGACAGACAGACGGACAGACAGACAAGGCGATGAGAGCCGAGTGAGGCCTGCGAGGGGCCAGGGTTCCTAGTACTGACCTGAGACCGGAGACAGGACCATGTTCCCTGATCTTTGGACTTCGTCGAATTTACTGAAGATCACATTCAACCTGAGGAGGGCGAGAATGACCAAACAGTTGATCGTTAATATAGTTACGGTTGTGTTTCATATCTACGAGGGAAGAAAACAGAACACAGCTGCAGTTATGTCACCGAAACACAAAGCATGCTTAAATGTATATATACGCTCATTGGCTGGGCCAAAACTGTGGTTCCCAAATTGACACCAATTAGCCCCCATTTGGAAATATATGCCAGGGACCCCCCCATGAGAGGTTTTTACGGCTCTAGCCGTGATTCTCAACCCGTTTCATTTCAAGGACCCCCCCAGTTTGACATGCATTAGTCTACGGACCCCCCCATTTAATGGTATTTCTATCTCTGGGACCCCCCAATGCATATTGTAAAATCAATGTTTAATTTAATTCTGAGAGTGTACAAAATGGAACCAAATCGACCCTATAACGCATGGGTGTCAAACTCAAGGCCCGCGGGCCAAATGTGGCCCGCCATGTCATTTAATGTGGCCCGCCGCCTTTTAATAGCCAAAATATAGGCTTATAAGTAAGGCTGCATGATATATCGAACATGTACCTTCATCAGAGTGGAGAATATAAGTATAAATCAAGTTGAGCAAAGCCACTCTTCTCTGCCCCTCTCTCTAACAGACACAGTTAACGATTGCTTGTTAAGTGCCTGCCAGACAGACAATCAGATGAAATGAAGGCAGGTGTAGAGTAGTGAACTGAACATGTTCTCTTTATATCAAGTACTTCATACCAGCCCCTTATGAAACTACTTCTCCCCAAATCCAAATGGATTTCATTTTCCATCCTGAATGGCAGTAACTAGCATACAATGAGAACTGAGAAGATCTCCACAAAGGTTTACTCATCAAAACTGATTATATAACTGTAACCATCAAAGCATGCACTCAACATAATGGTTATGTGACCATGGCATGTGCATAATATAAAATCTTATACGTTTTATCTGATATTGATTAATATGGGGGGTGGGTTCAATTAATCGATTATTAATCGGCAGAGCTGTCGACTATTCAATTTGGCTGATGTTCACTTTGTGGCATCCCTACAAGTTACAACAAGTGAGTAAGTGACTATCTCTCTTCCATACTGGTGTGTGGCGTCTCTTGTGTGATATGATGAAGTAGAACGGTGCCGTGCACATTATAGGGACAAAGTCGTGTGTGTGTGTGTGTGTGTGTGTGTGTGTGTGTGTGTGTGTGTGTGTGTGTGTGAATGTGTGAAGACCCATCTTCTCTTTCTGTCATAGTGACATTGTCCTGCATCAGATCATGTCCAAATCAGGTTCTCCAATCTCCAGTAGCCTCTTCAGTTTTTTGAAGATTTTTTGAGTGGTGCAACCACTCCCTTACGGAGCTGTGTGTGGCTGGCTGGGTCTGAGCACTATGTGTGTGGCTTGCTGGCTGGCTGGGTCTGAGCACTATGTGTGTGGCTTGCTGGCTGGCTGGGTCTGAGCACTATGTGTGTGGCTGGCTGGCTCTGAGCACTATGTATGTGGCTTGCTGGCTGGCTGGGTCTGAGCACTGTGTGTGGCTGGCTGGCTGGCTGGCTGGGTCTGAGCACTATGTGTGTGGCTTGCTGGCTGGCTGGGTCTGAGCACTATGTGTGTGGCTTGCTGGCTGGCTGGCTGGGTCTGAGCATAGATAGATAGATAGATAGATAGATATTATAGCAGTGACTGACTGAAGGGCCTCCCACACCGTCTGCGAACGCCGCGCGTCAAAACAGCCGCCTCCATCATTTTCAATGAACCTATCGCACACCGGCGGCGTCCGACGTGCGCTGACGCACCGCGTCGGACGGAGCCGGTGTGTGTTGGGCTTGAGACATCGAGCGTGCGTCCGCAACTGGTTGTGGCCCCCATCAAGTGACCTTTTGACCAATGCGGCCCTCGCCCCAAATGAGTTCGACACCCCTGCAGTATAACGGGTCACTCTCACAGTTATACAGACCCATATATAGGGGTCCATTTGGTTACCAACTCTCCATCATTTAGCCGGGGACCACCTGGAACCTTCCTCAAGGTCCCCAGACCATTGATTGAGAACCACTGACTGGCCCTAACATGTTCCAGACAGCTGAGGGGCTCTCAGGAGAACTATCAAATGGGTCAAGACGCTATGCTCTCATCACCAACAGTGTCTGTGCATCCAAAAATACACAGTCTCATTTCCTGGAGCCGTGCAACAAAAAAAAGAAAAAAAACAAGAAAAAAAACCCTGGGTCATATCTCGGGAACACACACTGTCAACACTGTGACATGGCAAGTAAACCAAATGAACCCTATAGCATGCCTATTCTCGTGGTCACTTCATAGATAATAATAGGTTTAACAAAAAATACCTAGATGTTTATAGATAGATATCTAAAAGCTTACTTGTACGTCGCCTTTTGCTATTGTCAGTCAAATCAATCTTAGTGTGTATAGACAGTGCACTTTTTTTGATTTGGACACCAACATTTGGGCCAGTCTACCGGCCGGTAGCGTCGATTGAGTGACATTTCGATGTCCTTTCCTGGTTTGGGACGTCGTCCAAAGTGGTCCTCCTCTCCCTCCATTTTAGTGGATGGGAGGAAAAGATCTTAAAACGTGAATAACTATTGATCTAAAATCAATGCTTCCAACTCTAACCAAAGATTGATTTGACGGCCCATCGCGGTCCCGTCGCTTGTCGCGTTAGAGGTGATCATACTTACCGTTGTTTTCGATCCCCTCGGGAAGGGGGGGGGGGGTGTTTTGGCTACATCTAGCTACTTCTAGCTACTTCCAAAATGGCACGGAGCAACCTTGAAATAGGCTCTGAAGCTGCCAAATCGCTGGGCACCCTGATGTAATGGTTCCAAATTCGGGGTGTTAATACTGTAAGCTATACTATTTAGAGGAGGCACAGCTTTCAGATGTTCTTCTTGGATAACATGCAGTGGGCGGATGGATTTATGAATGACCTGAATTCACAGAGCTCTCTAGGGCAAAAACGGATAATTCGTTTTTGAACCGGTACAGACGACAGGACACACTAGTATAAAGTATCCCCATTGTGCATATAAAGAGGAGAATACAATTCCATAATTCCATATATTGTATGATTAACCACTATAGGCCTACATATTTAATTAGTCATTTCAATTGTCGATCGTGTTTGTGCATGTGCGATCGTGCGTGACATTGCAACCCCCACGGCAAAATAAAAAAAAACTCACGCATGCCGTAGAGCAGTGGTCCCCAAACTTTTTTTAGCTCAAGCCCCAAAAAAAAAGAAATTAGACGTTTGCCCGGGACCCAAATTAGTGAAAATAGCAGATCTACAAGCCCAGAACGCGCCGCACCACGTTGTGGGCTTGTAGATCGGCTATTTTCACTGTTTCTTAAACATTTTGATTTCCAAGTAATGGAAAAAAAAATTCTTTCATTTCTTCATGAAATCACTGAAGAAAAAAATACATTGAATTTTGTTTTTTAAATTTATGAAAATCTTTTTGGATTTGTAGCAAACCAAAAAAATAAAGGGACCCATAATAAAGATGGGTTAGTGTTTGGTTATAGCGACATTCCAAATCCAACACAGCTTGTGCTTAAACGTTGTGCGCGGCTCTTTTGATAAGTGTGGCAGCACCCTTATAGGCGGTCAATCACAGCGAGCGACTGCCTGGCCAATCACAGCGCGTCCTTGCCTTGCACAACCCATGTAGGTTTTGGAATGAGGCGTTTGTCTGGGAAACAGTCGTCGACCAGAGGGGAACGTACTGACCGTGACTGAGGTAGACCTTTCTTGCCCAGGTCCATTCTGACTCTCTCCCCCACGTGCCGGTAGATCTCTACAAGGCAGTTCATGGCGCCATCTCGCACCTATGGGGACACACACGCACGCGCACACACACACGCACACACACACACACACACACACACACACACACACACACACTTTAATCATTTTTTTCTGAAAAAAAACAAACAAACTCATGTTTCTATATCAGTGGTTCTCAATATTTCATGTCAAGGATCCCAAAAATTATATGTAATATTCCGCCGACCCCCCCCCCCCCCACCCCCATCTGAAAATATGTACTTCCAGGGACTCCCCCAGAAGCAAAGATTTGAGTTTAAAACTGAACCGCAACAGCCCAGCTTCAATGATCTTAAATACATTCATTTTAGATAGTTTTTTTAGTAACAGTACAACATTAAACATTACAGAGACTTTAGTTGTTTACTGTACAATACTTTTAAAACAGTTGTCGTGTTGCACACGTGCTTAAAATAGCTCTTGTTTTCGCCGCCCCTCGTTGAAAACAATGTATTTTCCGACTCCAGCTTGTGTCTCAGTTCAGGCTGCATGAACAGCGCTCGAGCGCTCGGTTTCTGCCCCCTCAATGTCGTAACTCTTCTATTGATGGCTCTGTGGTTGCTGTTATACACTCACAAGCATTAGCTTCAAAACGGGTCTGTAGAACTAGAAAGTAGAAACCAATGGGTGACGTCACATCGCAGTCTTCGTCCATTTTTCTTTCTCTTTTTTTCTTTACTAGCCCTGACTCATTAAAGCCCTTTTTAATGTCCTCTTGTCTGGAGGAGTGTGCCTGGAGTTTCGCCTGTGGGGGCTTCCTTTCATCTATGATTCTTTTTTGACCCTTTCTTCTTCGCCACCTGGACTGGAGTTGTCAAGTCGCTTGAACTCTAAAACGAGTGCCTTCGGGTCGCCTTTGTTCTTTAGTATAAATACAGTGACTGAGGTATATGACGGACTTTTAAAAGAAATGTCTTTGTTGTTCTGCTTCGGCGGATGTGAGGGATTGCCGACCATCTTTTAGAAGGAAACGGGCCCCAGAGAAAACGGCGTTCTCATTTTTTTTAAATTCAGCCTGTACGCGGAGACGCTGTAATGACTGAAAACGCTGTAATGTGCATGCTAGGTGGCGGACTGCCAGATTAGACCAGGCACGCATGCGTTGTGAGCCCAACGTGAGCTATGATGTCTTTTTGCGGATTCACCATTTTGCCCGTCTACACGGAGACGGGGAGGAAACGGTGTTTGCAAAGATTTCCACTCTGGAAAGAGTTTTCAAACCTCGAAGACGCCGTTCTCGTCTGAACCGACCCCAGCAAATGATACTTTAGTTCGCCGTTTGCCATTATGATATTAACACTATGTCGTATAAAGAGGGCAGGCTTCTGTTTGCTTTTTCCTAGTTTGGGGGCCAACAACATGAATGGGGGTCCTTGACATGGAAATGTTTGAGAACCACTGACATATAGAAACACATGTTCTCCCCGTGTCCCCTAGGGTAGGTAATGGTATACCCTCACAACAAAGATGCAGTAATCCTGGTCTCTCTAAACTGCTTCCCCCTGGCCAGCCGGGGCGCCTGATGGAGGGGAAAGGAACTGGTCGGAAATTAATAACGTGTTCCTTCCACACGCTACTTCCAACCAGGTGGAAAGGAGCAACTTGGACACACAGAAACATAGGTTTTTCAGAACTGTCATGATTTAGAAGAGATTTAGTAGAATCTGGCCTCACACGGACACGGAAAGGTTTGGGGACCCCTGTAATATAATAAATATGTGTAAATGTTCCTACAGTATATGTGTCTAATTCTATTTTTTATTTTATTTGATATACAATTCAAAATTGTATTGCTTTTTCAGTTTAGTCACAAAGAAATAACTGCAAAACTAGACAAGAAAATAATAAATGCAATACATTACACTATACCAAACCTTTACAGGAAAGATAATAGAATACAATACCATACAATAACAAATGAAAATGAAATTAAGACAATGCCATTGAACCTGGGTAATATTAATTTACACTGTATCCAAGGAAAAAGAAAAAGGATGTTGCGCTCACACCACGTATGTGTCTAATTCCAAGCCCACAATATTAATATATACATTTATAACGGCATGTGGACAATAAACGCCAGCCAAATGCTGCCAAATCGCGACCGAGTATCCAATCCCAACCACTCCCTTTTCTATTATTATACCAATAAATACCAGCAGTGTTTGTGTCTGACAAAAGAAAAAAAAGCAAACACACATAACAGCTAGGTGAATTTTTAGCGCGCGCCGCCTATACGAAGGGGGGATGAAAAGGTCTATCTGGAATTGATTTCAATTGCAATGCAAGCAAGGAAAACGCTTTTGTCTGTTTGCGTCTGAGTGCGTTGCATGCATGCTTGCACAGTCAGAAAAGGGAAGTCTCTGGGCATGGCTTATATCCTGTTGTGGACAGGAAGAGTGTGTCCGGTGATGATAGCTCCCTTCCAGCTTATCCTTTGGACGGCACACATTCATATTAACCCATTCTGACCGGGAACCCATTTTGGTGTCAGCATCATGTTATGCTTTAGCTATTGAAAAATAGCAGATCTACAAGCTCATAGCGCGCCACCGAGTGGCATTCAGCCAATCAGCCTCAACGGAAGAGTTCAGACTATACACCGTTCAGCCAATCAGCCGCCAAACACTATTATTATTATTATCATCAACACAGGAGTTCAGACCAGCAAAACCATATTATGTCAGCGGTTCCCACAATCTTTTTCATGTCAAGGAAACCCCCAAATTGACACTATACCGTAATTAGCCCCCATTTGAAAAAAATATGCCAAAGACACCCCATAAGAGAAGATTTGTACGGCTCTAGCAGAGATTCTCAACACGTTTAATTTCAAGGACCCCCCCCCCAGTTTGACATGCATTAGGCTACGGACCCCCCATTTAATCCATTTAGACCATTTGTGACGGATTACCCTCTGCCACCGACTCATTGAATAGAGTGTGACACCATTTAGAAGAACAAATCTTCTAAATGGACAATATTCTGAAAAACCTATGTTTCTATGTCAGTCATTCACTATTCAGTCACTATTACATGTCAAGGACATGTAAAAATAATATATGTAATTGGCCTGCCGACCCCCCATCTGAAAATATGTTGTTCCAGGGACCTCCCAGAAGCAAAGATTTGAGTTAAAAACGTTAGCGCGCTATGAGCTTCTAGATCTGCTATTTTCCAAGAGCTAAAGTTTAACGTAATGCTTAAAACACCAAAAGGGGTTCCCGTCCTGAATGGGTTAACTGAAGCGTTCAGACGAGGGAACCATCTATGACCATAATTTTTTTTATCCTGACCCCTCCCCCAAAAATCCCACCTGTCCTCCTTATCCATAATTTATAAATTGTCCTGATATTAAGGCACCAAAACTTAAAGGCGTAGTGAAATGAAAAATACGTTTTTCACACTTTTAGACCATATCCGTGGTCATCTATGGGCATACCTAACAATGGATAACAAAATAGAATGCCCACCATTTCCACCACCTTTAACTTATGTTTTTAGAAAATGTATGCGTCATTGAAAGTAAGATTATTAGAGCCTCATCAGCCAAGCTGCAGTGCAGTCAAGTGCTGTACCAGTAATTCACCAGTAGATGGCAGTCTATCCCCAGTAATGCAGCTATTTTCCCTGCTTTGCCAGAGGATCCCTGTCCAGAAAATCTGAGGTTTGACCCAAAAGAAATTGCAATAGTAATCGTTCAAGGTTTTCATTCAAATACCATATTAAAAATTGTGGATCCTGGTCAATTCAGTGGTTGAAAGTTGGGGTACAATTAAAAACCTAGTGTAATTTTTAACCCATTTAGGCCTGAAGTCGAAGTTTTAAAAAAAATGTATTTTTAAAATGTATTTTATGTTTCTATATCATAGGACATAGGTCATAGCAGACCTACATACAAGTTCATAGAGCGGCACTCGGTGCCGCGCTATGAACTTGTAAAAACGGCCACAGCCCGCCGTCCTCACAAATGTGCTGAGGTCAGCCCGTTCGGGCAGGTGACGGAGAACTGAAGTGACACCGACCTGACTCGTAGGGTCTCCCAGGAGGTTGCAGATGTGCGGCACAATTTTGCTGAGCGTCAGGCTTTGGGATCCATAGCTGGAAAAGGAAATATGAGAGGTGTTTCAGAAAGAGACATTTCCACCATTTTGGGGCAAAAAAAAGTTTCATCCATATATTCATATTGCTCATTTTAAATCACTGTGAGCACAGAGATGACAAAATAATGATAAAAGTATTTTTCTGCGTATTCTATGAGTGTTACATTATTGTTAAACTTCTGCATTACTTAACCCATTTAGGCCTAACCTCGAATTAAAAACAAAATCTTCTAAATCCTCCAGTTTTCTGAAATAAATATTTTCACGAATTCTCAAAAATAGCAGACCTACAAGCTCGTAGCGCGCCACTCAGTGGCGCGCTATGAGCTTGTAGATATGCTATTTTTCAATAGCTAAATTATAACATATAATGTAACACCAAAAGGGGTTCCCGCCCCAAAAAGTCTTCACAATTACAGAATGTAGAAGAATTGTTATTTTGATCAACGTTTGCCAAGAACAGCATTGAATTGTGGACAAAATCTTATCCAAGGACAACAAAATAATCACATGAAAACAATCTATTTTAGTTTCATCACAGTCTTTGGAATTAAACTTCATTTAGTATTAGTCTCATTTTAGTCACCGGGAATGTGTTAGTGTTAAGTCTAGTTTTAGTCGACTCAATGTCATGTGATTTTAGTCGACACTTGCTTAAAAGAGCCGATCTACACGATAGCCGATTTTGTAGATTTCCAGCATGCAACCAAGTGTAAAATGACTTATACTGGAGCTCGTCCACTAGTCCCTTGCTAACATTTTAGTCTAGTTTTTATATTTTAGTTTAGTTTTTACATTTACTTTTGAGACGCTACAATGGCGTCTTTGCGGCGCACTACTGATGTGACTAGTATTTGACCTTGTTGTTTGTTCACTTAAAGACCTGAGGCAGATTCTTTTAGAAAAATGTCTTCTAAATCAGACAGTTTTCTGAAAGAAAAAATGTTTCTATGTCAGTGGTTCTCAAACTCAAGTGTCAAGAACCCCAAAAAGTATATGTAATTGTCTGAAAATATGTAGTTCCAGGGCTAACCCCTCCTACACAATAGATAACAATTACTTTTTTTTTCATTTAAAAAGAAAAAAAATCTGTAATTCAGTTGATTTTACAACAACTTGTTGGGAAAGTTTGAGAGCAAGAGTGTCTGTCCTGTTGTCTTTGTTTTGTTTGTCTGTTAACATCTGTCACTGTTTAACAGTTTTCTGTTTTTTCTTGTTTATCACATTTATATACCTTTTTTTATACCTTATTTATATTTCGTTTTATATTACTTAATTACCCATTATCTGTCAATTATATTTTGAAGTTATGTCATATACAAAATGCCTAATAAAAACAAAGAAAAAGAAAAAAGAAGAAAATAAACTACTGCTGTTTCTAGTACTTTCTACTAGTTACTACACTAACTGGCTGAGCAAGCAGGTACACAAATTCCTTGGTTAACCCATTCTGGGCCGGGAAACCGTTTTGGCGTTTTAAGCATTATATTATACTTTAGCTATTGAAAAATAGCAGATCTACAAGCTCATAGTGCGAGTGCCACGCTATGAACTTGTAGGTCTGCTATTTATTTTTTTTAATCGTGAAAATCTTTGAATATATATTCTTTCAGAGTTTCAGTTTTTAACTCAAATCTTTGCTTCTGGAGGGTCCCTGGAACAACATATTTTCAGATGGGGGGTCGGCGGCATATTACATATAATTTTCGGGGTCCTTGACATGAAATATTGAGAACCACTGATATGGAAACATGATGTTTTTCAGAAAAAAATACATTTTAAAAAGACATTTTTTAAATGTCAACGTCAGGCCTAAATGGGTTTTAATAATATGACAAGCCTGTCACAGGCTCAGACACAGAATGCCACCTTTCAGCGAACGACTACATTTTACAAAACTCATTCTATTATCATGTGAATAAAGACAGGAAGAGAACGTTTTGTTACTTACACGTTTAACGTGGAGATCAGGCAGAGACAGAGGCCTTCTCTGGTCCTGTTGTTCTTGTGCTTGAAGCCGCCCAACATTCTCTCCCACACATACTGAGAGAGAGAGAGAGAGAGAGAGAGAGAGAGAGAGAGAGAGAGAGAGAGAGAGAGAGAGAGAGAGAGAGGGGGGGGGGGGGAGGGAGGGAGCAAGAGAAAGACAGAAAGAGGTTATTAGTTGCTTGTTTATTGGTCTGTTCTGTTGTATATATATTTTGGAGTGATATGCTGAAGAT
>NC_137885.1:6343883-6363883 GCF_963924005.1 Protomyctophum bolini
CTGGGCTAATAGTGCCGGGAAATTAAGCTCACATCACACTTAGTATCTCTCTCTCTCTCTCTCTCTCTCTCTCTCTCTCTCTCTCTCTCTCTCTCTCTCTCTCTCTCTGTCTCTCTCTCTTCTTTCTCTTAGTCTCTCTCTCTCTCCCTCTCTCTCTCTCCCTCCTTCTCTCTTTCGGTCTCAGTCTCTCCCTCTCTCTCTCTCTCTCTTCCTCGCTCTCTCTTTCAGTCTTTCTCTCAATCTCCCTCTCCCTCTCCCTCTCCCTCTCTCTCTCTCTCTCTCTCTCTCTCTCTCCCTCTCTCTCTCTCTCTCTCTCTCTCTCTCTCTCATCACATGGGAGCTTCGTCCCCATTAAAGGACTGTCCTGTGATTGGATACATCCATAATGTGTGATATGGTGTGGTGGTGGTGTGTGTGTGTGTGTGTGCACATACATGTGTGTGTGTGTGTGTGTGTGTGTGTGTGTGTGTGTGTGTGTGTGTGTGCGTGCGTGTTCCTCTTTGATGTGTGCACACCTCTCTCCCCTCAGTGATCGGCGCAAAGCTCTCCGGTCGCCGTAAACCAGAGTTTACCTCCTCAATATTCATATATTCATAAACCGCCGTGCATGCATAATTAATGTTGCACACATTACAAGAATGATCAAAGAGGGAAATAGTTCACGACCCCCAAGAAAAGTCAAGTGCATCATGCTAATGAGGCAAATCAACTTTAACCCATTCTGCGCGGGGAACCCGTTTTGGTGTTTTAGCATCACGTCATGCTTTAGCTATTGAAAAATAGCAGATCTACAAGCTCATAGCGCGCCACAAGCTTGTAGGTCTGCTATTTTTGAAAAATCGAAGAACGACTGACATTTTTTTTAGAATCTGATCTCAGGTCAGAATGGGTTCATCAGACCAGTGGTGTGTGTCCAGTGGAAACATCGTATGAATCTGATCTCAGGTCAGAATGGGTTAAGTGCACCTCGACAACAGCAACAGACGCACACTTGAGACCCGCGTATGAGACTGTGTCTGTGTAGACTATAGAGAAACCTCCTTACCCTTCAGGAAAGGAAAAGTTAAAAAAAATAACTGTGTTGTTCCAATGAATTTAATAGAGGTTTATTACTAATATCATTGATTTATTGCGACCGGAGGTCACAGTTAAGTATGAAACCTTTGCGTTTTTTGACACCTAACTCAAATCCCCATCGCTCAGCCCAAACATTTAGATTTTCTTTTCGATTCTGACGAATCTCTCTACGAGAGGCTAAAAGATTTAACCCCCAAATATGGTCGCGAAGAGCAACGCTTGAGCCTCAAAATCACTCTTACCTTTTGTACAAATGCAAAATCTAAGCTGCTTTTTCTTTTGCCCCACTTGTTTGTGGGGTGTTCGTCACCATATTAAACGCGGCTTATTTTTCAATAAAAAAGGTGTTTTAATCCAGGTTTCGGAATCCTCCATTGTAAATGCGCAAGAGAACCCTGGCCGCTAGGGGGCGCGGCCAATGTTCTGTTTTTAAAATGGAGAGAAAACCAAGATGGCCACCAGATTCCGAGACAGAGTGGATTCAAATACCTTTTGTATTGAAAAATAAGCCGCGTATACGCGTTTAATATGGTCATATATGGCTAGTGCACGCGGCAGTGTCGCTTCTCGGCTCGCCCTCAGGCGTCTTACTGGTTAAAAGAATAAAAAGGAGGAAATAAGAGTTCCACCTGACAGCAATGAACAGTTTATCATTGGGATCCTCCGGAGGACTGAGGCTTAACCCATTTAGGACTGACGTCGAAATTAAAAAAAATAAAGTATTTTCAAAATGTATTTTCTATATCAGTGGTTCTCAATATTTCATGTCAAGGAACCCCAAAAGTTATATGCAATATGCCGCCGACCCCCATCTGAAAATATGTTGTTCCTTCCAGGGACCCCCCAGAAGCAAAGATTTGAGTTAAAAACTGAAACTCTGAAAGATTATATATATTCAAAGATTTTCACGATTCTTAAAAAATAGCAGACTGACTATCTGCTATTTTTCGATTGCTAAAGTATAACATAATGCTTAAGAATGTCATTTACAGTAGATAGCATGTTGTTTACTTTAGACAGACAGGCTGGATGTTTAGCTGGTATCCTATAGTTCCTTTGAAGCACTACATTGTTATCGTTGACTATTTACCCTGATGTCCGCCGTCGTTTGTCAACCCGCCGTCATGACATTTTAACTCTAATCTCTAAAAACTTAAGTCCAAGTCGCTCCCGTCTCTGGACAAACGTGTCGGTTTTAAAATGCCTAGAATTGTAAATTGATGTGTTGTAAATAATTAACTGACTCGCCGCAAATAATTAGTCCCATTCAGCCCATTTCTAATGTCATATTATCAAGTGCCTCAATAAATACTGTCTGCTGTGCTGCCGACACGTCGTTGTAAAACCGTTAACCCATTCTGAACGGGAACCCCTTTTGGTGTCAGCATCATGTTATGCTTTAGCTATTGAAAAATAGCAGACCTACAAGCTCATAGCGCGCCACCGAGTGGCGCGCTACGAGCTTGTAGGTCTGCTATTTTTTGAAAAATCGAATAACGACTGACATTTTTCAGAATCTGATCTCAGGTCAGAATGGGTTAATCAGACCAGTGTGTGTCCAGTGGAAACCTCGTATGAATCTGATCTCAGGTCAGAATGGGTTAACTACTTCAACCCCCGTATTCTTTGTCGACCAGAGAAGAGAGAGTTCCCAAATCTCTTCGCCAGAAATAGACAATCTACAAGATCACTTGATCTACAAAGATCCACTTGTATATCAGCTTGTAGATCGGCTATTTTCGCAGAATGTTCGCCACCCCTAAAAATAGGTATACGCTGGGGTTCATGTGGTTACCAGAGTGAAGCTACAAAAGAGCGTCGCAGTCCCGCCCCCCTTTCATGACGACGCCAGGCCCAGGAAATAGTTCCCAATGCATTTTTCCCTCGTAGACATTTCAAAACGTATTTATTTAAAGACCTTATATAAGCGTCGTACGAAGCCAACTCTTGTCGTGACAAGTCAGGACCACAAACACAATATTTTGGACCAAACAAATAATTACAAAGAAGAAAAAACGAAAAAGTGTTGTAACCTGCCGCTTTCTTCTTCTTTCTAATCATTTGTTCGGCCCCGAAAAGTTGTGCTTTGTCGTCATGGTTTGTCACGACAAGAGTTGGCTTTGTTCGAGGCTTAAAAGGTCTTTAAATAAATACTTTCTGAAACGTCTATGAGGGAAATTAACGGAGAATAATTTCCTGGGCCCTCGTAGGGGGCGGGACTGCGACACACGCAGTCCCGCGTGTCTCTATACACGCATAGATGATTCAGTGCACATCGTCTCCTATGGTCACATATATATTATATAGGTATATTATAGGACATGCACTGGAGCGCTGCCAGATGCTCTCACTATACTCTGATTGATCGCAACGTATTGATTAAACAGCCAGCATTCATATCAGCATGCATTAACCCATTTTGGGCCGGGAACCCCTTTTGCATCATGTTATACTTTAGCTATTGAGAAAACAGCAGATCTACAAGCTCGTAGCGCGGCACCGAGTGCCGCGCTACGAGCTTGTAGGTCTGCTGTTTTTGAAAAATCGTAAAAATGTAGTGCATTAATTAACGTTTTTTACTCAAATCTTTGCTTCTGGGGGGGGGGGGGGGGGGGGGGTCCCTGGAACAACATATTTTCAGATGGGGGTTTGGTGGCCGATTACATATATTTCGTGGGGTCCTTGACATGAAACCGTTTGAGCAGAGAACCACTGACTCGTTCCCAGGTCTAAATGGGTTAAACACTCACGCACGCACTCACACGCACACACACACACACACACAGACAAATAGCATTCAAAAGTATCCACCCATAGCAACCGACCACAGAGGCAGGAGGAGCGCTGCAACATGCTTTGCATTCAGCCACGGTTGTTGCCACTCTCTCTCTCTCAAACAAACCTATCAATTATGAAAAGGCCTTTTCTGCAAGCTAAGCTCCCCTCGGGGGACAGTTTGTCCAAGAGGACTCGAATCAATCCAGATTACGGAACGATGGCAATCGTTCCGTAATCTGTACTGTACTCCAGTGGATCAACGGTGAGAGAGGACGCTGGAGCTTGCAGTACAATTCCAATCATGATACAGTGTGACAGACAGTGGCATGAGAGCTGCCCCCCGTCCCCCCGTCCCCCCCAGAAGGAGATTCTGTGGGTGGGGGGGGGGGGGTCAAGGCTCTTCTCAGTTCCAAATGAGAGGTCTGCCTTGCCGACTTATAAAAGACCGAAGTGATGTCATTTTAAAAGGAAATAGCCTTTAGCATGTGCTCAAAATATACAATGAGAAAGCTCTGTTGTGTGAGAGGAACAAGTCATAAGACAGGGTGTCTGTCGTCGAGATGCCGAAAATAAATACCGTGGGCAAATCGACTAGCCTCACTCAGACCCACGGCGTCCGTCCATTGCAAGCCTGCAGATGAACTATTACCAGCGTATGACAAAGTATAAAACGGTTTGGGAACCACCGGTGTACTGTGAACCACGCTCTGGAAACGCCTGTATGTAGTGCTAATGAGAGAGAAGCAAAACATCAAAGTCTATGTGGCCTAATAACGTGTCCTTGACCCACAGGACCCTCTCTCTCTCGACAAAGATCCTTCCTGCCAACTGGCTCGGAGCTATTAGGCCCACCGATCTGTCTGGATGAGAGAGTGTCTGTCAGGTATGACGGTGGAGAATAAACAACAGGGGGATTTTAGATCGCCTCATATAAGAACTGTGTTTGAAAAATAAACATGTCATCCCGGCCGTTTCACTCACATGGATATGAAGAATCAACCTGACTGAGAGAAAACGCTAATGTCACCGCTAGCGAATTAGTTACATTTTCGCTAGAAAACAGACGGTATCATTATATGAGTGACTGACTGTCGCAAACGATACAGAGACACACGTCCCTGACAATAACGCAGAGACGGCTTGTTTATTTTTTGGACCACAACCACTTGTATGAAACGATTTTAAGATGAGCCCATGTTATTCTCCATAGAGAAATTACTTCCGCGAACCAGGGGGGAATCGAAGGGATTGAGCGAGTTATACGTCAGGACTTCGGTGCTTTATTATATAGGGCCGTATTGTAGCCGTATTCAGGAAGCCACCCTAGCAGCCTCGATCCCCACAGACGTAAACATTATAGACATGCCAAACGTTAGACAAAGTGCCAAGAGGGCTGCAGGGCTTCAACAGAGGGATTCTCTGT
Source organism: Protomyctophum bolini (assembly GCF_963924005.1). Taxonomy (NCBI): domain Eukaryota; kingdom Metazoa; phylum Chordata; class Actinopteri; order Myctophiformes; family Myctophidae; genus Protomyctophum; species Protomyctophum bolini. Next base: position 6,349,162 of record NC_137885.1, read on the forward strand.
GGCGCGCCGCAACCTGAAACCCATATTAATCCAGTGAGCATTATTCAATAACATATATATATAGTTATGATACAGGAGGGAAGCACTTTTTAAACGTCCGAGTTGAGGAGGATACGACTGACTCACATCAGAGTAGAAAGACGCTCATGTGTGTTCGGTCAAAGTCAAAGAGCCTAAATTCTTCGGAGCATATTCTGAAGAAACTCTTTGTCTTCGTTGGCGTGTTCTTCTATGAATACCGATAAAAGAAGGTATTGTGTGTCCTCCTTTGACTTCTACGTGGTGTCATGCAGTCCCTGCATCTACAAGCACACAAGGCTGTGAGCTTGTAGATTTGGTGATTCTAAAACAATGTCTTCTAAATCCTGAGAGTTTTCTGAAAAAAGCCATGTTTCTATGTCAGTGGTTCTCAAACATTTTCATGTCGACAAGGACCCCCAGATATATGTAATTGGCCGCCGACCACCATCTGAAAATATGTTGTTCCAGGGACCCCCCCCCCCCCCCCCAGAAGCAAAGATATGAGTTCAAAACATTTGCTCTGAAAGAATTTATATTTAAAGATTTGCGACACATTTTCACGATTCTTTTTGAAAAATAGCAGATCTACAAGCTCGTAGCGCGGCACTCGGTTTTATGGCGTTATTGAACCCCACATGCCAAAATCCGGTAAAACAATGTTGTAAGGAAATGTACAGTATTATACAGTTAGTAGTCTAAGAACAGCTGTGGGAGTAGCATAATATACAGCAGCTGCATGTCTCTCAGTGCACTGCAGTGACACTCTGTGATTATTTCCCATAATCATATTAAAAAAAATATATATATCATTTTCGGGCCAAATGCAACGAGACGGAGCGCCTGGGAGGGGTGCACGGCCAAAATAGTTTGGGGACGGCCTCTACACCAGTGTATTTTCTTTTCTGTTCTTTCCTGTTATTGTGGGAGAAAAACATATCGACAAAAGTCTTCCCCACAATGAGGCTGCTGTGGTTTTAAGTGGTTAAAGTGGCTAAATAATTATCCCATTTGAGCGTCGGAATATATGACGAAGGCAATGAGAAATAATCCATCAATCAGGTGGTTCACATCATAGTAGTACGTTAGTGTAGTGGACTACTACTTACTGCTCCCTGGGAAGTGTGCAGCATTACGCGACGTCGTCATGCAACCCGTTCAGTAGGTCTATTTAATATGCTGTAACTGGTTCTGATTCTATTAGAGTAAATTAAATTCCCCCCCCAAAAAGATTGTCTGTACAAGGTTTGTCTGCACTTTTCCCAGCAAACACCAGTTATTCACACACACAGGGAATAGACTTAGGTTAATGTTTCTTTGCTCAAGAGCACTTTGGCTGTTATAAATAGAAACAATTGCCCTATCCCAGCAGATTTTCACAAACATTTTTTAACGCTGTTGGTTTTTTTTTTGGTGCTTTATTTAGATCAGGACACACGCCAGGAAGGAGTCAATTAAGAATCAAACACTTTGAACCGTGCGTTCCTATTTCGAGCATTGTCTAACATTGTCAACGCGCAACGTTGTCAACGCATCGTGATGATGTGAAGCATTGAGGTGTGTGTGGGCTCGTAAGATCGACTATTATCACTATTCATTATAGGAGCAAGTAAGCAGGGGTCCAGGGACCCTCAGGGGTCCTTAAGGGGGTTTAAAAAAAATGGACCCTAATACGTGTCTGTAACTCTGAGAGGCAGCGTACAATTGAGTGGACAATTTGGAAACTCTGAGAGTTATGTAGGACAGGTGCTTGAAATGATAACATTTTGAGAACCACTGTTCCATTCGGCCAGCTACCCGGCAGTGTTGCCCACCACGGGTAAATAAAACCTTCGGGCAGGTAGAGTTTGCTCTCAGCCGGTTGCCCGACGGGGAAAGGGCTTGTTTGAGAGGGGGGGACGCAACGGTCTATACACGCAACGCAATATACAGTATCTGTCTAAACACTCTGGTCTGTGGAATGTAAAAAATGACAGCACTTGCTGTTATTTGCGGTTATAACAGTATTTTTCTTTTTAAATAACAAGTGTGAACCCCATAGTCATATTATTCATAGCCATGTAGCTATTTGGCATACAAATTGAGGTGTGACATTCTTTTTTATCACAAAGCCTCAATGTAAAAAAGAAAACAGCAATTACATTTTTAAGTGTCATTTTTATAATGGGGGGATTTACTTTTTGGGCAAAGTGGGCAAGTGCCTCTGAGACCTTAGTGTCAAACCCTGCTATACTGTCATTCGTGTTTACCTGACCAGTAGCAGGGGTTGACACCGACGCTTGCCCCGACTGCCCGGGGCAGGTAAATAAAATGGTCGACCGGGCGGGCAGGTTTGCACTTTGAGTGGGGATGGAACCATCTTTAGTTCGCTATATGAACACAACACGAGGGTCGGGATGTATCTGTCTTGAACGTGGTCAGAGTGCTCCGACGCTCCGTGTCCCCCCCCACTCTCCCGATCTCTCTCTCCCAATGTATTCCATGTGACTTAACCCATTCTGGGGCGGTAACCCCTTTTGGGTGTTAGCATTATGTTATGCTTTATAGCTATTGAAAAATAGCAGATCTACAAGCTCATACGAGCTTGAAGGTCTGCTATTTTTGAAAAAATCGACTGACATAGAAACATAGCTTTTTCAGAAAGCTGTCAGGATGTAGATAACATTTTTAGAATCTGATCTCAGGTCAGAATGGGTAAAAAAAAGGAAAGGAAACATTTCGGGGGAAAAAGTGGCCATTACCTGAGGGCACGTATAGAACATGACCTGTACTTGCCCCCGACCCCTGAGTATAGGCTACCACTGGCCTCCCCCAAAAAAGGCCAACATGGTTCTCCCCAAAGAGACATCTGGGGCTTCAGCCCCTGCCCTTTTTTTACCCGTCTGTAAAACAAACAACCGCCCTCTCCTCCAGACCATGAATGCAGCATTTATTGCGGTGAAAGAAATGCAAAATGCCACACCGGAAGGCAGCGTTCAGAATTGCTTTTTTTCGTCCTGAACCTGAACGCAACATTTTTGCGTTGGAACACATTTGTTTTCGAATGTCGTATAATAACCCGCTTCTCCGGTATAGATAAAGAGTGCTGGGTTGGTTGCGCCCCGAAAATATCAGATCTACAAGCTCTTTTTGTCCAAAAGTGCCCTCTTACTTACGACTGAGATTTCAGCCCCTGCCTATATATGCGCAGCTGCGCGACATGAGACTAATTACTTAGAGCGACAGAGAGAGAGAGAGGAGCGTGTGTGTGTACATGTGTGCGTGTGTATGTCAATTTTACAAAGGTGCAGACAATCAGAAATCAGCAGAGAGTGAGCAATGTTTGCGCTACTCTATGCCGAATTGAAGTGGACTCAGACCCAGACTTTTTTTTCCTCCCTGGCTGGAAATAAAAACGTCTGGGTTTCCGAGGCTACTCTCTAACACTCTCTGCACGTCCCTGCCCCCATAGCAGCCTCCCTCCCTCCCTCCCTCGCTCGGTTTCGGTCTCTCTCTCTCACCTTGAAGTTGCTGGCGTTCACCCAGCCGCTGGCCACGCCGTCCACCATCCGGTCCAGCGCCGTCTGGTCCTGCTCCAGCTCCGGCGTCCTCCGCTCGTCCACGATGCCGTCTATGAGCTCGGGGCCCGCCGCCAGCCTCCGGCCCAGGTCCTTCTGCAGCACCTGCTCCACGCACTGCTCCATGCTCACCGTCGTCACCACCTCCTCCTCCTCCTGCTGCTCCTCCTCCATCCCTCCGTGGCGGTGGTGGTGGTGCTCCGAGGTGGCGGGGCACGGACTCGAGGGGCCACAGGAAGGGGGACTCGAGGTGCCACCGGAAGGGAACTCGAGGGGCCACCGGAGGAGACTCCGCAAAAGCTCTCCGTGTGTGCAGGAGACCTTCAAGGCCGCAGTGTCTCTGTAGCTTCAGAGGTTCTTCTCCTCGCCCTCCCAACGCTCTCCAACTCCCCCCGAGGACGTTGGTTATTATAACCACCTCAACCAACCGCCTCTCCGGGTCGATGGAATTATCTGGAGGATATATTACGTACGTATTCTGTGCCGTGCACAGAGATTATACTATTCCTTTTATTTATAGTTCAACTGCAGCCAGCGTGGGTGAATAAGACCGTAGATTGGACGTATCCCTGTGGATGAGGAGGAGGGCTGCACGTCATTCTTCAGTATAGTTGTGTGCTCCTGTAAAAAAAAAGGTGATAAGACGAGTTTATTTTGTGACAGGGCATTTCAACAGTTAAGTCAATTTATTAAGCCATTCTGGGCGGCCCGGGAACCCCTTTTGGTGTTTTAAGCATTATTTATACTTTAGTTATTAAAAAAGATAGCAGATCTACAAGCTCATAGCGCGGCAAAATCGTGAAAATGTGGCGCAGATCTTCGAATATATATTCTTTCACAGCGAACGTTTTTAACTATTTTTTTTGCTTCTGAGAGGGTCCCTGCTGGAACAAAGTTTATTTTCAGATGGGGGTCGGTGGCCAGTTACATATTTTTGGGGGTCCTTGACATGAAAATGTTTGAGTACAGAAACATAGGGTTTTCAGAAAACTGTCAGGATTTAGAAGGCATTTGTAGAATCGTCCTCAGGTCATGGGTTAAAAGTGCTTTTACACAAAACATTATTGATTGACTGATTGAAAATATCATTCACAGTATGTAGATTGGGTAGGATACATTTCAACACAGCCTGGTCAAAACATAATATGCTACCAAACTTGTCTTGTTTACATCAGGGTCGTCCAATTTCAAGCATTGAAACATATACATACAGTAGACTGAGAGAGCATTACAGTGTCACTATATAACTGTGACGAATTTAAATAGGAGCCATGCAGCCAATGCATGAATAGTACACACACAAGTTTGAATACAATGAATGAACAATTAAGCAACTAAAAACATTCCATTACTCAGTCGGAGGATAGGAAGTCATTCAGTCTAAAGTTAAATTCAGCTGAATTAACATGTTAACCTTCACACATCACACATCATGGGGATCCCTTTTTTTATATATATATTAAATGTATTAATTTTGGTTTGGCTATGTTATTATTATACTGTTATTATAGCAGCAAATACATTCATTGTATTATAACAAACAATGTCTCTTCTGGTTTAGCCACTTTAGCTTCAAGCCTGTGCTAATGTTAGCTAGCATAGCATCATGCTATTATAAACATATAGGTTTATTGTTAGGAGAGGTTTTTTACGAACCTGTATACAGTGACTTTAGGCGTTATAACGCTGCATAGCTGCTGTTCCCGTGCACGCACGCACACACACACGGGCTGGGCGAGCATGGACGGATCGAAGACGCTCTCTCTCTGATCGATTGATTCGCTTCCAAGAAAAAAAAAGTCAAAGTGGCTCCAAAAAAGAGAGAGAGAGAGAGAGAGAAAACTACCGGCTGTTAAGAAGAGGACATTTTAGTCCTATTTTATGGCTTTGTAGTGACCCCGCTTTAGCAGGTCATTATAATGCAGCTTTTAAGGCATTTTAAGGTTGAGAAAATAAACCCGAAAGTCATTCATCGGAATTCGTAACGCGTATTATTCAAATCTTATTATTATTTGCCTAAATCAAACAGCGACGTGTGTCCCATTTCAGACACCGTATCCCGGGTGGAGGAGTTATTGCACAGCAGTGACACCTCCTGGTGGAAGTTGGCAAGACTCCTTAAAAGGTCAAAGAAAATCCCGCAGAAAGGAGGAGGGGGGAATTCAATTATACTGTAACGTGCTGGTCCCAAACTTTTTCATGTCAAGGACCCCCAAATTGACACAAATTAGCCCGCGGACCCCCATGTGAAAAGATATGCCAAGAAGAGAAGATTTAGCAGTGATTCTTAACCCGGTTAATTTCAAGGACCCCCAGTTTGACATGCATATAGTCTACAGATCCCCATGTAATGGCATTTCTATCTCTGGGACCCCAATTTATATTGATAAAATCAATGTTAATTTAACTCTGAGAGTGTACAAATGAAATAGACCCGCGTGGGGTACATTTGTACACTCTCAATAATTAGCTGGGGACCCCCTGGAACTCCCTCAAGGATCCCTGGGGGTCCCCGGACCCCACTTTGGGAACCCACTGCTGTAATAGACAAACTGTCACTTGCAGGTGTCCCCTTAACCCTCTAAGACCCGCATTAATTTCTACTTGCAAAAAATAGATTTCAACCTTACTACTACTTTGTAGTTTGTATACTACTATAGGCCTAAGACTAAAAAATATGTTAAATCTTTTTTTATAATAATATAATGTACTACTAGGACTAAGACTAAAAAATATGTTAAAAATAAATAAATAAATAAAGTTTGATAAAAAACTTATAATAATTCTATTTATATAATAATATAATAAATTAATAATTTACATTTGGGGGATATCTTTCACAATAATGAATAAAACATGTTCTAGACATTCTAATGATCACAAAAAAACATATATTACAATTATTTTAACTACTTTTATTAGGGTAAAGGCCAAACGTCTTAGGTTAAAAAATGTCCAGACATTTTTTATTTGTGTGGATTTCAGCCTCTGTGGGGGGTATTTATATGCAAATATCATGACCAATGGCATTGAAATGGCATTGCAATCACTGATGACGTTTAGGTGAAAAAAGAACAGAAAAGATTATAATAATTTAGTAATTAATTAAAATAATTTTTTTGCTAAAAAGCAACGCTGGGTCTTAGAGGGTTAACCCTGTAAGGGTCTTAGAGGGTTAACCCTGTAAGACCCAGCGTTGCTTTTTAGCAACAATTTTATTTTAGCCTTGGCCCTTGCCTTGTGATATTCCACTTTCAAGCCGGGCATTTCCATTCCTAGCCCATCATTATTCAACTTTATTAATGTGACAACAAAATGCATCCTTCCAAATAAATCATCAGCCCTTCAAACCAACATCGTAAAGTGTACTCCAGAATATAGCCCTGAAGGCCTCTAACTATAGTTACCCAGACTAGACCCTTGAGTTTTTAATTTTAATGTTCATATCTGTATTTAAAGGTATAAAGTTTTATTTTTTATTTATTTTCCCAGGTGGGTTGCAGATTTTAAATCAATAAGAGAGTATAGCCATTTATCAGCTTAATCTTTTATAGTGTTCCTGTTCCACACCCACACCCACAACACCAGAGGGAGTGCAACAAACCATGTACAACCCAGATTCGGCACAAACAAGGGACTAAATTATTTTCGCTCCTATGCCACCAAAATGTGGAACGCCCTACCAACAGTCATTAAGACATGTGAATCCCTTGACTCCTTCAAAACCACTCTCAAAGGGCACCTACGGATGGCTGCAATTCGAAACTGGCCTCTGTAAAATCTGAATCCCCCCCACCGCCCCCCCTTTTCCCCTCACTGTATATGTATCCTTTCCCTTTTTGCTTCCTACATGATGAATTCCTGTTCTGTTCTTTAACTACATAGAAGTGTCTATTTGTATGTCTCTAAATGTTTTGATGAATTGAACAATGTGGACCCTGTTGTAAACAAGTGTAATGCTTAATTGGGTCGTCCACTCACAGTTAACAGTCTCTGTATTGAGTTTGTGCTTAAAATGTACTGTAATTCTACAAACTGTTAATAAATATTTCAATCAATCAAAACCAGTCTGCTCATTTGTTATTTCTTGTTTATCTTGTATCCTGTATAGGTTCTCTCTCCTGATTTGGTCTCCAGACATGAAAGTGCATTTTCTGTCCATTAAAGATGGAGTGCTGTGATTACTCTACATGGTTAGAATATTTAAATATGTCTTGGTAAATGGTGAATTAATTTAATATACCGGTAGCTCCTTGTAAAGTGTGAGGCACTTTACATTCACCCATTCACACACCAATGTCACATGAGGAAAACATGCAAGGCACCAACCTGATCATTGGGAGCAATTAGGGGTTCAGTCTTGCTCAAGGACACTTCAACAGTAACTCTGGGGTAGCCCGGGTTCGAACTGGGAACCTCGTGGTTCCCTGTATATTTCTGAGCCCCTCCTGGGTTTAATGTTTGTCTTGTCTAGACAAACACTAAAAACGTCATCGACAATGGATAGAGTTTAATGTTTGTTTTGTCTCCAACGCAAACATTAAATGCCATTAACGATGAACAGAGTTTAATATTCGTTTTGTCTGTCGCTGAGGAAATCGGCATATGCATGTCAGATGATACGGATTGGTAAAGCGCCCCTCAGTGAAAGCTGAAAGAGTCAAAAGGCCTAATCGAAATACACCACGTTAGTGTCATCATAATATCATATACCTTTCACCTAACCCTTTATCATACAACTGCTGTGGGTGCGGCTTCAGTTCAGACGGATCACCACCTCCCGAAAACCAGGCCTAATTAATGAACTGGTGGGCGTGGCCACATAAAACATTATTTTAACACTTTGTCTTTCCCTAGTAGGCTACCTACCTACCTGATGTGTTAGGGAGGAGGGGGGTATTCCATCTTTAAAGTGCTCGACAGACATGAGGGAGACCCCTGATTACTATCATTATATAGTAATTAACACTTACTTTAACAATGGAATAATATCACTTATAATCATTATATATTGGGTGCCCGTGGTGGTCATGTCTACTGATCAGAGGCAGTACATGCTGGTCCCAGTTGTCGTCCCAGCACTGCCTCCTGCTGGCGCGGAGGTTTCCCCTGAACAGGCCCAGTCTGCCCTCGGCGCTGCAGGGGAAGTCGGACATGAGGGACTTCAGCTGCCGGGCCAGCACCTGGAAGTCCTCGAAGATCAGTCCGTTCTCCCCGTGCCTCACCAGCTCGTGTAAACAGTCGAAGCGGACGGCACAGACGGGCAGGCAGCAGCCGAACATGTCCACCACCTTCATGGGCAAGTCCAGGCCACTGGAGGACCTGTGGAGGCAGACGCCCAGGTCAGCTGAACCCAACAGGACGGGGTAGTCCTCGGCCTCCAGCCAGGGAGTGCAGATCTTCACGTGGTCAAAGACTAGAGTGTCTATCAGTTTTCTGTAACGCTCCTTCTGTGGGCCCTTCCCTGTGATGACGCAGACCAAAGACGGCAGGGAAGTTCCATTTCTGATAAAGCCTTCGTAGTTCTCAAGAGCCTTCAGAAGAACAGAGAAGTCTTCGTCCTCCGTCCAACTGGTGCCGCTGAGCAACAGTGCAGGTCTGTCCGAGGTCAGGGTGACGGTGTCGTCCGCGAGGTTGCGGGCCGTGAAGGCTGTCCTCTCCACAGACCCGTCCATGTGCTTGACACTACCACTAGGCCCAAACTGAGGATGGCTCTTGGCTAGTTTCACGAAGAGCTTATGCTGGAGATTGACTGGAGTCTCCTTGAACGTGGAAGGAGGATTGTCGTACAGCGTCGTCGCCTCGATGCCCCAGTTCTCCAACAGGTCGTCTTTCATGGCGTTGGTAACACAGAGGTGGTGGTGGGCGGCCAGTCGATGGTAAACGTGCTTCCGCGCACGGCGCACACCAGACCCACCACAGCGATGCCAGGCAAGCCCGGGGGATTCTGCATGAGAACGTGAGACTGCACGTCCATGTCCGTCAGCACGCGGAGGAGCTGTAGCGACTGAAGGACGACCTTTGTCACATACGTAGCGATTCCGGGTCCCACTCCGATGCCCTTCATCTCCGCGACAGGGACGATCCTTATTCTGTCGTCTAGGAGTATGTCGCGATGCGGTTCGGTACCCAAGATCCCCACCAGGCTGACGTGGTAACCGTGTCTACTGAGGGACAGGGAGTGGTACTGCATGCGGGCCTTGCGGGGACTCCGTCCAATGTCCCCGAGGACGAGGACACAGACCCGCCGGTCACACTGAGCATCTCGTGAGCGCGTTCGTCGTGAGAACTGAATAAACCGATGGCTGCAGGCAATGACAGGCAATGACACCAATGACCAATTAGTCACATTAATGCTTCTCAAACAGAGGCCTGCAGCAAGGAGGCTTACAATTAGTAAATAAATATATACATATTTGGGTATAAAGGACATGTTGTTGTGCCATGGCACCCTTCACAGACTTTAAAGGTTACCAGAGTTTTGGTATATGATGTCATGCAGAGCATGAACCGTTGCCCAAATAAGGACTATTTTCTTTTTCATCTTCATGTGGTCAGCCTGTGTGTATGACTATATCGTATGAATCGGGGTAGTGCCATGGCTGTTATGGCAAACTGCAGTGCAGTGGCAAGTGGGGAAAACTGCACAAAATGGATGGAGCACGCACAAATAAAATAATACGTCACACAGCTCTTTACACCTGTAATTAACCTGTGTGCGTGAAACTGATTCTGGGTTGAATCAATTATTTTATTTGATTCTGGGTTGAATCAATCCAGAATTACAATTACAATTTACAATTTGGGCATTTAGCAGACGCTCTTAATCCAGAGCGACTTACATTAAGCAAGAACAAAAGCATGGGAATACATCACATAAAAGCATTTATCATGAAACATGCGTAAGCTAAGAAAGTAACAGTGGAATATCTATATAATGAAACTATACATATAAACTATACATATATACTACTATGCTATACATATGTACTATGGCGTGCTATGACTATATACAATGCAATTCTAGTGCTGTCTACATAACATGCTATAAGTCTGTTTCAAATGCTATCTAAGTCTACAGAAGTGCCTATCTAAGGGCGTAGAATCGACCTGGTTGATTTTTTTATACAATGATAGTTAGGATATGGACCCGTATGGGTCTGTAACTCTTGAGAGTTAAATTAACATTGATTTTAGAATATAAATTGGGGGTCCCAGAGATAGAAATATGCCATTCAATGGGGGATTAAATAATAGTATACCGGTAGTATGAGAAGTACCCAACAACCAACAGTGGGGGGCAGCAATACGCCGCCTGGCCGCCAATGGGCGGATCTTTTCAGCAGGAAACACAAGTGAAGATGTTTCCGGGTAGCAACCGTATGGTCAATGATAGCAACGCATCATAAACAACAGACGGAGGGGTAAACAACAGCCAGCATGCACTTACTAGAGAGATATTAGCAATTATTATTATTAATAAAACTCATGCTCATGTATTAAGACACACCGCTTTGCTGTCCTCAAAGACGTTCTTCATTTTAGACGCTTTTGTAATATGGATTACGACCACGCACAGGTAACGGTTTTGTTCTTTGTTTAACTTTTTTTTTTATCATCAAGTAACAAAAGAAAACTCACATATTTTGTGTTTTCAGTTCACTGCACATTTTCTGCTGTAAACACCTTTATTACTGCAGCTGTAAAATTGTTTAGGCCTATAATGTTGTGTTGAGTGTTGACGATATTTGCTAAGTTATTTATTTTGTTTTCCACTTGGACAGAGACAGAGTAGCACACGGCGGAGGGAATTGCCATCTCTTCCACAGGTAAATATATGACTGCAGTCTGCAGTCAGTGTTTGCAGCAAAAACTGATTTTTGGTCGAATAATTCGCCTAGAAAAGAGATGTGCAGACATTGGTTAGCAGGTCAGAATTAGAACAAAATCAACTTTATTGTCACAGGTTTTTTTCCCCAGGTGTAAAACAGTGTGTGAATTCATCTTTTTGTTATTTCCATAAAACAAAGGGAAGCAAAAAAAGGGGGTGACAATTAGTAAAAACAAACATATGTACATATTTGTGTGTAATCAATTGACTTGATTAAATTACAGATGGGCCCATGGGCCATCACAGTGCCCTCAAAACATAATACAGCATTGTTCATTTTAAATCATATTTTATAATAATGATTTAAACTGGGATAGATGTCTGATCCTAAGTATAGGCTACACAGTCACAGTTAAAAACTCTGAGTGTTAATTGAACTTAATTCACTCTGAGTCTGAGAGTTATGAATGCATGAATTAAATGAACACTTAAGTCTTCCGTTGAGTGGACTCCAGTGTGCGTGCCTCAGATAGGCCTATAATCTAATCCTCAATCCGTGGCAGATGGAAATATAGCCACGTACAGATTTAGCATGGGATTATACCACCACGTAGGGCTATCGTATGAGATGTTACACTGTAACAGTTACAGTGTCATGTCACCTGACTGCTGGGTTCGCATCCTGGCTATGAAACCAAAGGTAAGAGGCTTCAGTGGTTGCTGACTGTATGTCGGCTTGTTTTTTTGTATCATTATGACATTTCTATAGGTGCGTTCAGTGGTGGAACGTATAGCTAAATGCATTTACTCAACCCATTCTGGACGGGAACCACTTTAGGTGTTTTAAGGATTATGTTATATTTTTAGCTATTGAAAAATAGCAGATCACAAGCTCACAGTGTGGCACCGGGATGCCATGCTGCTACGAGCTTGTAGATCTGCTATTTTTGAAAGATCATGAAAATGTAGTGCACATTTGGAAATATATATTCTTCCAGAGCGGACATTTTTAACTCAAATCTTTGCTTCTGGGGAGGTCCCTAGCTGGAACAACATATTTTCAGATGGAGGTCGGCGGCCAATTACTATAATTTATATTTTTGGGCCGTCCTTGACATGAAAAAGGTTGAGCACCACTGACATAGAAACGCAGGTTTTTCATAAAACCTTTACAATTTAGAAGACATTTGTAGAATCGTTGTCAGGTCTAAATGGTACTGCATGTACAATCTTAACATATTTGCGAGTGTTTCCAATTTCCAGTACTTTGACTTCTATACTCCACTACATCTCATTAGCAAATATTCCAATTGGTGTCTCAATTTATTTCTGAATTTGCACAAGAAAAAAGAAGAAAAACATAACCTAAACAAAAGAAGGAAAAATGAAGCAAATATTACACTACATTTATTTGAAAACTATGGTTACTAAACCACTTCAGCCCTATATCATTTGTGCCATTTGAGCTTGTAGATTGGCTATTTTCAGATGATCTTTTGGCATTTTAAAACTTGAAATGAGACATTCTGCATAATGAGTACCCTCTTTCTCTCTCTCTCTCTCTCTCTCTCTCTCTCTCTCTCTCTCTCTCTCTCTCTCTCTCTCTCTCTCTCTCTCTCTCTCTCTCTCTCTCTCTCTCTCTCTCTCTCTCTCCCCCCTCAGCATGGCCAGCGGGCACTTCCTGCCATGCCATCGTAAGTGGGAAATTAATCACCAGCTATACTTTTATTTTTCACTTCCACTATACCGTAGATGCTAACGTTCATACTGTAGTAGGCACTTTGTCACTCAACTTTGAGCAACCACGCACTGTGTCTTGGAAATTCATTTAGCCATTCAACGTAACCATTTCAGCGGTACATATTTTATCGTATACGACAGATGTCAATGCAGCTCACAACGCGTGGTCTCGTGACGTGAAAAATGTTTAAAGATTATAAAAGTTGCTCAAATGTGCTGGTTGGGACGAGGGGGGGGAGGGGGGACAATCGTCACCTCTGAATGCTGTAATGGTGTTGACGTTACACTTGCCAGATTGTCTAATTGATACGTCTTCTGCTTTTCTTTTTGCTACATGACACGTGGACACATGAAGTCAAGAAACTGTCGGTAAGTTGGTACCTATGGTTGAATTTCCTACGAATTAAATTCAATCTGTATGTATATTTGTATCTATATTTGTTGGGAAGCACGTGCTTTCATTCATACTTGTTTTACTTTGAATATGTTGTGCAGAAGATGCTCCAGTAATCAAAACCAGAAGGAAAAAAGCCAGAAGGACTTCAAGGGACACCAATGGTTTAGAAGGTAGGTCTCTCTCAAACACAAGACAAGAACTTATCAAAACATTACAATAAAAATTGTAATAAAAAATAAAATCAGTAGTGGAATAAACATGTATAATATAAATTAAGTGTATTGAGACATTTTTTTAAGACTTACATTTTGTTCAAAGTGAACTTTTTTTTTGTTTTGCCAAATGCGTTTCAGATTACAATAACATCACGTTGACAAAAGATTACCAAAGAGTTTTATTTCATTGTGTGTTGGATAACATGTCTCAAGCTTATTTCTGAAGTACCGTTTTTCGTGCTGAAATTAACTGAATCCAGTAGCTTTCTCTAAAATGACACAAAAACATGCGTTGGAAAAAAATGGTCGTCAATAATAGTATAATGTCAAGTATACCAGGATTCGTAGTCAATGGAATTAACAAGCCAGACTACCGGTATGACCATTAAAGGAGAATTCCATGCTAGAATGCTTTCTTATCTTTCTTACCTTTCTTTGTAGTTGTTACGTCCCCACCAAAGAGGTCCAGGTGTTTTTTTGTGCAAAAACTCCTTATTGGCTATTTCCCCTACCATAAGCCCTCAATGAATTGCATTGCATTGAATGGGAATTGAATGGGGCTATGGGGTGTTATGCTAGTTTGCTTATTTCCATCGAAAGAAGTAGTAAAGTGTGCCGCTTGGGATATTATTTACATTATGAAGAGAGGATATATACAAATAAATTATAATTTTGAGCGATGGAAATAAGCGAATTAGCACAACACCCCATAGCCACATTCAATTCCCATTCAATTCAATGCAATTCATTTAGGGCTTATGGTAGGGGAAATGGCCAATAAGGAGCTTTTGCACAAAATAACACCTGGACCTCTTTGGTGGGGACGTAACAACTACAAAGAAAGGTAAGAAAGCCATTTAGTATGGAATTCTCCTTTAAAGACCTACTCAGAGTCCAGTTCTCGGTATACTCCACCTAAAACAGGAGTATTATGAACGGGCCTTTGAAGTGTCCTTGTCTGTGT
>NC_137885.1:6368883-6547696 GCF_963924005.1 Protomyctophum bolini
AACTAGCCGGCCTAGTGCAAGCTCACCAAGGACCCATTTTCCACCAGGGCTGAACCGGACCCGGTTCTTCTTAGTCCTTGAGTCAGAGCTCCAAAATTGGAACGTATACATTATGCGTTGAGTGGGCAAAAGCATACCTACTGTATATTAAATTGTTTAAAGGGTCAATATAAGTAAATTAACATATCATAAGTTATGAATCTATGATATATTAATTTACTTATATTGAGTTCCACAGTAGTAGCTTTTTCATATATATATTTTATTTTATTTTACAATTTCAGAAAACTTGTAATTCAATAAATCATTATCTTCGTGTAAGTAATCAATCAGTTTCATGGTGATAACTATTAATTACATTTTTTACCTATTTAAACAATTTAAATGGTTCTGTATACTTATTATTGTGCGTAATTATGTGAAAGATGGGGCCAAAGTGTCACATTGCGATAGTATGACAGAGTATAACTTAAGCCCAAGGGGGAGTTGTGTGTATGCTCCATTTTAAATACATGTATTATAATTATAACAAAAGCGTCGAGAAAGAACCATCCTCCATCAATAGAGCGATATGGTCTTCAGCATTCAGTACGTCAGTAGGGCTGGGCCAATATTAATAATAGCCTTTTCTATACAAGGGTGGGCAGCATTTTCAGGCATGAGAGTCGATATTTCCAAGGCTGGTCACGTGAGATCCACCATCACCAGACTGTAAAAAAAATATCAACCACCACTTTTACATCATATTATTATAGGTTTGCTGGATAAATTATTATCTTGCTTTCCTAACTGTCTCTGATAATTCTGATTATACTGATGATGTGAGGGGGGAAAAGTGAAATTGTTAAATAAAATCAATTATTAAGTCCATTGCTTGAAAAGAGATGTGCGCATTGTGTACAGTATGTAGTCACACACATTGTTGAAAAATGAAATAACACAGTGTGTTTTCTGTCCAGGATGAATCTGGCTAAAGGCCCCACGGCACTGCGGGACTTTGTCACACTGGACCCCGTGGCGCTGGCAGCATTCTGTGAGTCTTTTAGTTCACACGCATTTTAACAGACATGCATTTATTTGAACGAAAAAAGGAATATCCGCACCACTCTCTAGTATAATCTCGAGTGTAGTTTCTTCTTAACGTTTTATGTATAATGCACACACAGCAACAGCTGTGTGTGTGTGTGTGTGTGTGTGTCTGTCCTGTTTGTAATGCGGGGAGCTGGCGAAAACGTCTGGCAACTCAGATTCTGATCCCTATATGACCAACCAGTCCCAAGACCAACCAGTAGGGGTCAGCACTACACAAGTGTGTCGTAGGGACATCAGGGAATTGGCATAACGACTAAAATGGGGGGAAAGTTGGCAGAAAAGAAGGAAGGTTTTCACAATCATTTACTTCTCCATTTTGTTTAGCATTCTGCCTGCCTGCCTGCCTGCGTGCCTGTGTGTGTGTGTGTGTGTGTGTGTGTGTGTGTGTGTGTGTGTGTGTGTGTGTGTGTGTGCGTGCGTGTGCGTGCCTAGGTGGGTGGGTGGGTGTGTGCATGCATGTCTGTCTGGTCCTGTCTCTAACGTCCTGTCTCTAACCTACCTACCTGGTCCTGTCTCTAACCTACCTACCTGGTCCTGTCTCTAACCTACCTACCTGGTCCTGTCTCTAACCTACCTACCTGGTCCTGTCTCTAACCTACCTACCTGGTCCTGTCTCTAACCTACCTACACATGGTCCTGTCTCTAACCTACCTACACATGGTCCTGTCTCTAACCTACCTGGTCCTGTCTCTAACCTACCTACCTGGTCCTGTCTCTAACCTACCTACACATGGTCCTGTCTCTAACCTACCTTCCTGGTCCTGTCTCTAACCTACCTACCTGGTCCTGTCTCTAACCTACCTACACCTGGTCCTGTCTCTAACCTATCTACCTGGTCCTGTCTCTAACCTACCTACCTGGTCCTGTCTCTAACCTACCTACACCTGGTCCTGTCTCTAAAGTCCTACCTACACCTGGTCCTGTCTCTAACCTACCTACACCTGGTCCTGTCTCTAACCTACCTACACATGGTCCTGTCTCTAACCTACCTACCTGGTCCTGTCTCTAACCTACCTACCTGGTCCTGTCTCTAAAGTCCTGTCTCTAACCTACCTACCTGGTCCTGTCTCTAACCTACCTACCTGGTCCTGTCTCTAAAGTCCTGTCTCTAACCTACCTACCTGGTCCTGTCTCTAACCTACCTACCTGATCCTGTCTCTAACCTACCTACCTGATCCTATCTCTAAAGTCCTGTCTCTAACCTACCTACCTGGTCCTGTCTCTAACCTACCTACACCTGGTCCTGTCTCTAACCTACCTACACCTGGTCCTGTCTCTAACCTACCTACCTGGTCCTGTCTCTAACCTACCTACACATGGTCCTGTCTCTAACCTACCTACACCTGGTCCTGTCTCTAACCTACCTACCTGGTCCTGTCTCTAACCTACCTACACCTGGTCCTGTCTCTAACCTACCTACACCTGGTCCTGTCTCTAACCTACCTACCTGGTCCTGTCTAAACCTACAGTTTATTCCTCGGCCCTGGTCCTGTCTCTCAGCCAGCAGATGACCAGCGATCGTATCAACCTCTATGAAAGCCCCAATGTAACTCTGTGGTGAGTCAAGTCAAATCCAATGATCAAGTCAAAATGTGAGAATGACTGTAAAAAGTAAAACAGTCATTCCGACGGCATCGAGGCCTGCGGAAATACATTTTGTTCGACTAAATCAACTGTAGTTTTAGTCGACTAAAGTCTTATGACTAAAACTAGTAACACTAAAACATTCCAGGTGACTAAAACTACATGAAAACTATTCAAGAGTCTATGACTTAAAACAAAAAATGTGCTGCCTAAAACAACACTGGGTGGATTCTGGCGGTATCTCCGAACAGCTTTTGAAGCTGTTTTGACTGAACGTGCTCTCCCTGTCTGTCTCAGGCCTCCAGGCTCCGAGCACCACTTCCTTCACCCCTGGCTGACGGTCAACCTGGTGGTGGCGCTGTTGGTCGGCCTCGCCTGGATCCTCATCGCCACCCGGCCTGACATAGACCACACTGAGAGTGAGAGACGCACACACACACACACACACTGACACACACCTTTTCCTAATTGTAAGCGTATCTCAAAGTCTTAACCATAAAACCATAGAACAACCATTTATCTTTCACTTGTCTGTTTCTCAAACTGTAATACACTTACATGACATTTGACACGCACACGCACACACACACACACACACACACACACACACACACTTTGCAAAAAAAAACGAACGAAAGTAGCAATCACATCTGTTGTTTTTCAGGGTACCTCATGGAGATGGAGATTAAACCACCTGAATTAGAAGACAAAAATGAAATGACTGCATGAGACAAAGAAAATATGCAATTACACATTTCACACACCTTTGTACTATTTAGCAGTGAACACCAAATGTACATCTTTTTTTTGGGCAGTACTTTAGTTTTGTATTTTAATGACATCTGTTGTATATAATGTTCACCTTTTGAAATATAATATTTTATCCAACTGCAGTGATGTGCTTCTTTCTTATATTCCATTGAGCTCAACAGTGAGATTTCGGAATTAACCCATTTTGGGTGGGAACCCCTTTTGGTGTTTTAAGCATTATGTTATACTTTAGCTATTGAAAAATAGCAGACCTACAAGCTCATGCTTTAAATGTGTCTTTAACTCAAAGATTTGCTTCTAGGGGGGTCCCTGGAACAACATATTTTCAGATGGGGGTCGGCGGCCAAATTCATACAATTCTTTGGGTGCTTGACATGAAAAACCTTGTTTGTCAGAAAATTAGAAACGTCGAAATGTAAACGTTCCATTTCTGTCCTCTGTAGAGAGGATTTCATTATTTATCAGCCACATGTAGACTAGGTAGGATCCTGGTTATAAAATGACAACATGCTACCGTATAGAAGCCAGACGTCTGTATGCAATCACTCTATTTTTAAAGATATTGGTGTAAGTTTAACTCGTGATCTCACAGAGAAACACTGCAGTCAGGATACTGTGTGGGGTCAGTTTTTGCATCTCCATTTTCTCTCCGTTAGTCCAAGGGATTTAGTTTTGGACTTAATGTAATTGTCTAACTATGTCTAATCTATATGTATATACACACGCACATACACACTTGGTAACATTTATTTTTTAATAACTTAAGTTTAATTGAATTATATCCATCCATCCATCCTTTATCCAGTCAGGTTGCAGAGGTAACCGTTATGGGAGAGGATCCTAGAATGCATTTCTAACTATAATTGATGAATTGCCTATAGTTAAATCTGTTAAAATGTAGTTACTAATTTGGTCAGGACCCTCAAGCTATAGGGGGGGTCCTTAGTCCCCACTTTGAAAACCAATGGGTTACGGCCTAAACGGATTACTGATGTTATTTTCAGCAAAAAGGTTTGGTGTCATCATCTTTCGACCACAGTCGACCACGCCAGACTTCCCGGTCCTTCATTGCCATCCCCAGCTCCTGCTTACTGATGATGCCTGTGTCCCTAGGGGAACGACAGTTTTCTACCTCTGGTCTGCTTCGAGGCAGGACTCCAGAGAAGATATAACCTCATTGTCAGCTCTGTAGCAGTGGCCGGCAAACTGTTCTTCAGGATCAGACTGGTGAAGAAACACGGGGAAGGTTGCCGTATATTAGATTAGATTAGTCAATGGGTGGCCACTGGCTAGGATAGGATTGGTGTAATTAACCCATTCTGGGCGGGAACTCCTTTTGGTGTTTTTAGGCATTGTTTTTAGGCATTATGTTATACTTTAGCTATTGAAAAACAGCAGATCTACAAGCTCAAGCTCGCGCTACGAGCTTGTAGGTCTGCTATTTTTGAAAAATCGTGAAAATGTGCCTGAAATCTTTGAATGTATACTCGTTCAGAGTGATCGTCGGTGGCCAATTACATATAGTTTTTGGGGTCCTTGACATGAAAATGTTTGAGAACGTACTCGGGTCTATATGACTTAACCCATTTTGGGCTGGAACCCCTTTTGGTGTTTTAAGCATTCTGTTATACTTGAGCTATTGAAAAATAGCAGATCTACAAGCTTGTGTAGGTCTGCTATTTTTGAAAAGTCGTGAAAAAGGGTCCGCAAATCTTTCTTTGAATATAGATTTCAGAGCGAACTGGGGGGGTCCCAGGAACAACATATTTTGAGATGGGGGTCCGTGGCCCAATAGATAGATAGAGTAAATAGATTTAAAAAAAAAAAGTTGAGCACCACTGAAATAGAAACATGGGTTTTTTCAGAAAAATGTTAGGATTTAGAACCTTTTTTTTATCGACCTCAGTCCTAAATGGGTTAAAGAGCAGACCAAGTACCTGAGTGTTTCAGTGGTCTTCAACCAGTGGTCCTTGAAAGTGTTCCAGGTGGTCCCCATGCAGCTAAATGATGGAGAGTTGGTGACCACATGGACCCCTATAGAGAGCGAAAAGGGTCCATTTGGTTTCATTTTACGCTCTCAATTGAGTTAAATCATTGTTAAGAGATCTGCATTACTTCATTTTACAAGAAGTCTACCCAATTAGAAAATGTAGAAGAATTGTTAATTTGATGAACGTTTGCCTGCTGACTCTCCTAAATACAGCGTAGAATTGTGGTCAAAAACTAAATAATCTCAGTTTTGGGTCCGAGAGACTCATTCATAGTCTGGATTTCCGGTGGTGAGGTGACCACCGGTGAGGTGACCACCGCTCCGGTGTTGAGGTGACCACCGCTCCGGTGGTGAGGTGACCACCGCTCCGGTGGTGAGGTGACCACCTCTCCGGTGGTGAGGTGACCACCTCTCCGGTGATGAGGTGACCGGAGCGGTGGTGAGGTGACCACCGCTCCGGTGTTGAGGTGACCACCGCTCCGGTGGTGAGGTGACCACCGCTCCGGTGGTGAGGTGACCATAATGAAATAATGTGGAGCGGTGGTGAGTAAAAACAGAGAGAAGGGCTGGGGCGGTAGCGGTGGTTTGCTCTTCATGTTGTAGTTCGGTGGTCACCTCACCACGGAAAATCCAGACTATGAATGAGCCTTAAACCTCGTCAAATGGTGGTCCGTGGCTCAAATGGTGAATACATAGTGGGCCCCTGGTATCAAAATAGATTGAAAACCTCTGGGTTAAAGTCTGAAAATACACATTAACAGTGCTGTCAACAAGTATATGCAGCTGTATGAAAAACCTTTAATCTGCAAAACACAATGTTATACATAATACAATATAAAGTAAATGGTGCATTTATATAGCGCCTTCGTCCAAGGCGCTTTTACATAGATTGTGCATTGCATTCACCGATTCACACACACATTCATACACAGATGGCAGATATGGGCAGTATTTGAAATACGTTTTTTCTGTATTTTAAAATACAGAAATTGTATTTGAAAATACAGAAATCACCAGTCCGCACTGGACTAGTAGGCTGATATATTTATTATTGGATGCAGCAGAGCAGAGCCTTTGCAGTTGATGCAACATATGATACGTTTTAAAGTTGTTAACAGTGATATATAGCTGCATTTCTCACCTAATTATAGTAAAAATGATATGCGCTAATAAGCAGTGACATCATCGTTTCTCAGAAGCTCTGTTTCGCATGACTACACAGATCCACTGATCCGGATATTTTCGAAAATGTTAACTTATTTATCCGTTTCCAAAAACCTCCTTTTGAGTGGCCGAAAACGCCGTTTGCGTGTGGCTGAAAGGCCCAAACGCACCTGGAAAAAATCTTCCCTTCAAGGGGTACCTGGGCCAAAAAAGTTTGGGAACCCCTGATCTAGCTGATCTTGAGGCCTAAAGAAACTATCAACTAGTACCAACAAGGTCAACTGGTGGAATTACTAGTAGACTAGTTGAATAGTTGACTAGTTGCTTAAAGCCCTACTGCTTCGGCATTACTTTTCTTTTCTCCAGTGTGGACAAGCTGGTGTCTCTTCAGACTACCTAACACACTGAAACTCTTGTCACAATGTTTACACTGGAAAGGTTTGTCTCCAGTGTGGACAAGCTGGTGTCTCTTCAGATTACCTAACACACTGAAACTCTTGTCACAATGTTTACAGTGGAAAGGTTTGTCTCCTGTGTGGATACGCTGGTGTGACTTCAGGTGACTTGACGAACTTAAACTCTTGTCACACTGTTTACACTGGAAAAGTTTGTCTCCAGTGTGGACACGCTGGTGTCTCTTAAAGTCCCTTGAATGAATGAAACTCTTGTCACAAAGTTTACATTGGAAAGGTTTGTCTCCAGTGTGGAGATGCTGGTGTGCCGTCAGATTACCTAACAAACTGAAAGTCTTGTTACAATGTTTACACTGGAAAGGTTTGTCTCCAGTGTGGACAAGCTGGTGTCTCTTCAGAGTACCTAACCGTCTGAAACTCTTGTCGCAATGTTTACAGTGGAAAGGTTTGTCTCCAGTGTGGACAATGTGGTGTCTCTTCAGATTAGCTGACGAAATGAAACTCTTGTCACACTGTTTACACTGGAAAGGTTTGTCTCCAGTGTGGACACGCTGGTGTCCCTTAAAGTCACTTGACCACTTGAAACTCTTGTCACAATGTTTACATTGGAAAGGTTTGTCTCCAGTGTGGACACGCTGGTGTGCCGTCAGATTACCTAAATATCTGAAACTCTTGTCACATTGTTTACACTGGAAAGGTTTGTCTCCAGTGTGGACAAGCTGGTGTATCTTCAGAGTACCTAACAATCTGAAACTCTTGTCGCAATGTTTACAGTGGAAAGGTTTGTCTCCAGTGTGGACAAGGTGGTGTCTCTTCAGATTATCTGACGAACTGAAACTCTTGTCACACTGTTTACACTGGAAAGGTTTGTCTCCAGTGTGGACACGCTGGTGTCTCTTAAAGTCACCTGACTGAATGAAACTCTTGTCACAAAGTTTACATTGGAAAGGTTTGTCTCCAGTGTGGACACGCTGGTGTCTCTTAAATTCACGTGAGTGAGTGAAACTCTTGTCACAATCTTTACAGTGGAAAGGTTTGTCTCCAGTGTGGACAAGCTGGTGTCTCTTCAGATTACCTAAAAAACTGAAACTCTTGTCACAATGTTTACAGTGGAAAGGTTTGTCTCCTGTGTGGATACGCTGGTGTGACTTCAGGTGACTTGACGAACTTAAACTCTTGTCACACTGTTTACACTGGAAAGGTTTGTCTCCAGTGTGGACACGCTGGTGTCTCTTAAAGTCCCTTGAATGAATGAAACTCTTGTCACAAAGTTTACATTGGAAAGGTTTGTCTCCAGTGTGGAGATGCTGGTGTCTCTTCAGAGTACTTAACAAACTGAAACTCTTGTCGCAATGTTTACAGTGGAAAGGTTTGTCTCCAGTGTGGACACGCTGGTGTGCCGTCAGATTACCTAACAAACTGAAACTCTTGTCACAATGTTTACAGTGGAAAGGTTTGTCTCCAGTGTGGACACGCTGGTGTGCCGTCAGATTACCTAACAAACTGAAACTCTTGTCACAATCTTTACAGTGGAAAGGTTTGTCTCCTGTGTGGATACGCTGGTGTCTCCTAAAGTCACATGAGTGCGTGAAACTCTTGTCACAATCTTTACATTGGAAAGGTTTGTCTCCAGTGTGGAGATGCTGGTGTGCCGTCAGATTACCTAACAATCTGAAACTCTTGTCACATTGTTTACACTGGAAAGGTTTGTCTCCAGTGTGGACAAGCTGGTGTCTCTTCAGATTACCTAAAAAACTGAAACTCTTGTCACAATGTTTACAGTGGAAAGGTTTGTCTCCTGTGTGGATACGCTGGTGTGACTTCAGGTGACTTGACGAACTTAAACTCTTGTCACACTGTTTACACTGGAAAGGTTTGTCTCCAGTGTGGACACGCTGGTGTCTCTTAAAGTCCCTTGAATGAATGAAACTCTTGTCACAAAGTTTACATTGGAAAGGTTTGTCTCCAGTGTGGACACGCTGGTGTCTCTTAAAGTCCCTTGAATGAATGAAACTCTTGTCACAATCTTTACAGTGGAAAGGTTTGTCTCCAGTGTGGAGATGCTGGTGTGCCGTCAGATTACCTAATAAACTGAAACTCTTGTCACAATCTTTACAGTGGAAAGGTTTGTCTCCTGTGTGGATACGCTGGTGTCTCCTAAAGTCACATGAGTGCTTGAAACTCTTGTCACAATCTTTACAGTGGAAAGGTTTGTCTCCAGTGTGGAGATGCTGGTGTGCCGTCAGATTACCTAACAAACTGAAACTCTTGTCACAATGTTTACACTGGAAAGGTTTGTCTCCAGTGTGGACACACTGGTGTCTCTTAAAGTCACTTGAGTGACGGAAACTCTTGTCACACTGTTTACACTGAAATGGCTTTTCTCCCGTGTGGATACGCTGGTGCGTCTTCAACTCACCTAACCTACTGAAACTCTTGTTACACATTTTACACTGGAAAGGTCTTTCTACAGTGTCGACAGCCTCGACACCTCCACTTGCCTCCCCCCAATCACCACTGTCATCAGTGACTTCAGTGTCAGATTCGAGTTCAACTTCAGAGCAGTGTGAAGAGATGTCTTCATCAACTTCACCTTTCACTGCTAGTAATGTCAACATTGACCCATCAGGTTCCTCTGGTCTTTGAAGTAGTTCCTCCTGTTCTTCTTTAAGCACCTCCTGTTCATCTTTAATGTGTGGAGGTTCTGGTTCCTCCTGGATCAGACTAGTGATCCTCTCCTGTCCAGGAGAAACTTCCTCTTTGCACACAACCATGTGCAGAATGTTGAGTTGTGGGAGGTCTTCAGGAATGTCTTCAGGTCCCTGTTTAATAGAAATGTCTTCAGGT
Source organism: Protomyctophum bolini (assembly GCF_963924005.1). NCBI lineage: Eukaryota > Metazoa > Chordata > Actinopteri > Myctophiformes > Myctophidae > Protomyctophum > Protomyctophum bolini. The sequence continues at coordinate 6,378,745 of NC_137885.1, forward strand.
TCCTCCTGTTTAATAGAAATGTCTTTAGGTTCCTCCTGCTTAATAGAAATGTCTTCAGGTTGCTCCTGTTTAATAGAAATGTCTTCAGGTTCCTGTTTAATAGAAATGTCTTCAGGTTCCTCTTGTTTAATAGAAATGTTTTCAGGTTCCTCCTGTTTAATAGAAATGTCTTCAGGTTCCTCCTGTTTAATAGAAATGTCTTCAGGTTCCTCCTGTTTAATAGAAGTGTCTTCAGGTTCCTCCTGTTTAATATAAATGTCTTCAGGTTCCTCCTGTTTAATAGAAGTGTCTTCAGTTTCCTCCTGTTTAATAGAAATGTCTTCAGGTTCTTCCTGTTTAATTGAAATGTCTTCAGGTTCCTCCTGTTTAATATAAATGTCTTCAGGTTCCTCCTGTTTAATATAAATGTCTTCAGGTTCTTCCTGTTTAATTGAAATGTCTTCAGGTTCCTCCTGTTTAATATAAATGTCTTCAGGTTCCTCCTGTTTAATAGAAATGTCTTCAGGTTCCTCCTGCTTAATAGAAACATCCCTGGCTGAGTCTGGAGAGTACATCTTCACCTGCAGTCTGGGCTCCACACACTGGTTGAGGTCTGGCTGGTCTTCAGGTTGGTCTGGCTAGGTACATGTGACATAAAAAGTTTTTTGTAGCTCAATTGTACCCACAAAAAACTGAACTACAGAACATTCAATAGATTTTCTGTGGTCTGGGGTTTTCTGGCTCAAACAAGTGCTCTGATCTTCCTGCTGTTTATGTCACAAAGTTAGTCAATTTGACAAAAATGCATTGGAAACTAATTCCTGGGCCTGGCGTCGTCATGAAAGGGGGCGGGAGCGCTATAGAGCGTCACAGTCCCTCCCCCTTTCAGAACAACGAGTGGCCCAGGAAATGAATCCCAATGCATTTCAAAACGTATTTATTTAAAGACCTTTTAAGCGTCGTATGAAGCAAACATTTTTCGGGACAAACATAGAATTAGAAAGTAGAAAAAACGGCAGGTTACAAGACTTTTTTGTTGTTTTTCTTCTTTGTAATTATTTGTTTGGTCCAAAATGTGTTGGGTTGGGTTCGTACGACGCTTAAAAGGTCTTTAAATAAATACGTTTTGAAATGCCTATGGGAAAATGCATTGGGATTCATTTCCTGGGCCACTCGTTGTTCTGAAAGGGGGAGGGACTGCGACGCTCTATAGAGCACCGAAGTCTGACGTCACTTTCAGTAGAGGGCGCCAGTACACAGGTTCATGTATTTTTTTAGTTGCATTATAATCCCCATAGGGGGATTTTAGATCGCTTCATATAAGAACTATGTTTGAAAAATAAACCGACCACCCCGGCCTTTCTGTCAGGGGGTGGCTGTGTGTCGTTAATGATGTTCATTAATATTTGATACAACCCGTTTCTGGAGAAAATTGAATTAATGTGGCCGCAAAAGCCTTGAAACTACATATGAAGGCAATGTCGCTGCTAATATACGTCACGCCCAGCTGTCAACACATTGCGTTCCTGAGATTCCTTGTTGACATAAGCTCAGCTGTTGGTGAATCACCTCGTACTAACCACGAAACATTAAATATCAATAAAATAAAAATAAACGTAATTAACATTCAGTTTATGTTGTGCGACAGGCAGATGCAGCCACCCGCCTACCCGGAAATGTCGTCACTGGGTTATTTGACTCGTTTCTAATGCTTATTTTGTTACTCTTTGGGTATATTTGTACATTTCCACCTTCAGTCGATGCTTCATATCCATATGAGTGAAAAGGCCGGGGTGATCGTTTTTTTTTTCAAGCGCAGTTCTTATATGAAGAGATCTAAAATCCCCCTATGGGAATTATAATGCAAATAAAAAATACATGAACCTATGGGGACTGACGCCCTCTAACGACAGTGACGTCAGGACTTCGGTGCTCTATAGAGTGTCGTAGTCCCGCCCCCTCGAGAGACCCGGTTTAATTTCCTGGGCCACTCACTTTTCTGAAAGGGGGCGGGACTGCGGCGCTCTATAGTCCAAACATTTAGACTCTTGTAGTAGTTTTTTTTCTCTCTACCCCCGCAGGCACACTGTCGAACCTGAAGCCCTTCTTCTTCGTGGGGTTTTTAGACAGCTGGTGGATGGAAAAGAAGCTCCACCTCCGCGGCTGACTGACGTGGAGGAGAGCGTTTCCGGGAATCTGTCCGTCGCGTCAGTCAGGCGCGGAGGTGGAGCTTATTTTCCATCCACCAGCTGTCTAAAACCCTACGAAGAAGAAGGACTTCAGGTTCTTCTGACGCGTCTGAGCTCGACAGTCTGCCTGCGGGGTACGAGCTTTTTACAGTCTATGGGTACGAGAGTCTAAACGCGGGGACCCCCAAATATTGTCTCGGGAGCAACGTTTGTGCCTCAAAATCACTCTTACCTTGTACAAATGCAAAATCTAAGCTCCTGTATTTTTTGCCCCACTTGTCCGGTGGGTGTTCGGCAAACATTTACACCGCACACAGCCGTAGATTTCAATAAAAATTGTATTTTTATACACCCTGTCCATACTCTGTCTCGGAATCTGGCGGCCATCTTGGTTTTCTCTCCATTGTAAATGCGCAACAGAACCCTGGCCGCTAGGGGCGCGGCCAATGTTCTGTTGCGCATAATTAGTAACCTGACGCTGCCAGATGAGGGCGGTATTGGGGAAACATATTCCCCAACACAACACTCATCTGGGATCTCTGACGGAGTTGAGCCCTGAGTCAGATCTGCTTCGTACCGAACCAATCAGCGTGAGCTAAGGGCGGGATATGTGCGAAACCGGATGTGAAGCTATATGGACATGTCAATATGATTGGTTGTGTTTGCACGCCCACACGGTGATAGACAGACGCTCCCATCCAATCATCTACCATGTATCTTGAAAAAAAGGAACAGCCCCGTCATCGAATTTGCTTCCGCGATCCCAGATCCCAATAAGCTGTGAAACAAATTTGTGTAGCAAGCTTTTTGGATCTGGCAGCGTCAGGTTACATAATTAGGCCTACAATGGAGATTTCCGAGACAGAGTGGATCAAAATACCTTTTTTATTGAAATCTACGGCTGTGCGCGGTGTAATTGTTTGCCGAACACCCACCGGACAAGTGGGGCAAAAAATACAGGAGCTTAGATTTTGCATTTGTACAAGGTAAGATAAGGTAAGAGTGATTTTGAGGCACAAACGTTGCTCCGGAGACCATATTTGGGGGTCCCCGCGATTCGTCAGAATCGAAAAAAAACCTCTACGAGAGTCTAAATGTTTGGGCTAAAGTGAATACATGATTCTGTGAGATTGATTTCAGTATGCCTGGCGAAACTAGCAGTTCAACATAATTGAGGTCATAAAACCTAAAAGAAAAATAATCAAAAATACATGAAAATTAATGTGATAAAAAACAAACCTTAATTTAACGTGGTGTTTCAGTCCACTCACTGCCTTCTCAATCTCATTCCACGTTGCCAGAAGAACTTTGAGTGAAGCCCTGGTTGCTCAAAGCTCTATCTGGGTTGTCCTCTTTGTGTCTTAAGGTTGAAATGGACAGACTGTCCCTCCAAACGGCGACCAACTGGTTCGGTTCACGTTAAACTTTCTATTCACTTGTAATAGACGGACTGTAGCCTACTTGAGGCTAGCTTAGCACTATCTCACAAAACAGTCTTTTTTGATCTTCGCGGAAATTCCTGCTGTTTTCACAACTTTACGCAGACTGTCGTGCAAAGACAATCTCAGACACAAAGTTACAGAAAGGTTTGTGCACTGCAGCACACTTCTATTATAAAACGTCCTCTGTTCGTCTCTCCTCTGCTGTTTGTTTCATGTTCTCAGACATCCACTCTCTGAGATTATTTTCATTTGGTCTACTCTACTCCCAGTGTTGCCAGATTTTGTGGGAGAAATAAGCAACCAGGTCTATGAAAACAAGCAACTGTTACTGCACTATAGGTTATTATTTATCAGATCTACAAGCCCAGTGCTTGTAGATATTGATATTTTCAACAAAACAAATAGCCTATTGGAAAAAAGTGACAAATGTGGACTGTTTTTGGACAATTTTCGTCTTACACAAACATAAAATTTCCATTGACAATGGATGAATTTACGTCATATATGTAGACGAGCACATCGGCTACACCTACATTTGTCCTACATTTGTCCTTGATGATACGATAAGAGCGCCCCTCACTTCACTTTTAATTGTTACAGCCTACTGCTGCACAAAGTTTTGGCATTATTCAGTCAACCTTGTCTTGCTGCAGTGCACTGATATAGGAGAAATAACATGGGAAATAAATAGAATATGATTGACCGCACAGTGCACACTGATTCATCAGAAACAGCCTGTGCAAATGAATGCAATTAAACCAAAACAAATGATTACATTTCTGTAAAATTGCATCTCGATATCTTCATACACCATGGCAGTGTTGTTTTGTATCGAGATGGGGGTACCTTTATTGTAATAGAAAAATGTTGTTTAACCATCCGCCTTTAATTTAATTTAAAAGACCATCAATGCTGTAAACTCACTAGTATTGAAATAAAAGAAAGTCTTGGGAAAAGGGTTTTATAGGCCTACACCTTAAAATTATTCCAAATAGGGAAGTGTGCATCACATACAAATGTCCAAAGTACACACATTAGAATAAAAGTGAAGAAAACATAAAGTAAAAGACAACATGGCACAGCTACTGTTCATGCCAGAACTCAAATATGAATTATAATCATGTTAACAATATTGTTTAGATTTTTATTCTTGTGGCAGACATCCAATGAGTTTTTTGATTGATTGAAATATTTATTAACAGTTTGCAGAATTACAGTACAATTCAAGCACAACTCAATACAAAGACTGTTAACTGTGAGTGGACGACCCAATAAAGCATTACACTTGTTTACAAGAGGGTCCACCTTGTTCAATTCATCAAAAATGGAGTTGACCTGGGCCTCCATTGGGCCTTTTGAGTTGACCTGGGCGGCTGGGCCTCCATTGGGCCTTTTGAGAAACTAAAAATACACATGGAAGACATTTCAATATTCTAACCACACCTGGGGTTCTATTAGACTTAGAGTAATGCTAACTCCATAGACACATTCAAAACAGAAAAAGTACAGAAATCACAGCACAACACAGCATAACATAGGCCACAGGGGCATTTCAAAAGGTATACCACATATTTTGTTTTGCATGAAATCCTGCCTTTAACTGCATATGTTTTCCCCGAATGTGGGTGTAGAAATGACTCACTCTTCCAATGTATACAATTGTGACAGGGGAAATGACCAGAGGGAAGCGTTGACAAGAAGTGTCAATGAGGAGCTTCTATTTGGCTGCTTCCTTTCATGTTTAGTCTTAGGCACGATTCATACTCCTATTTTAGAGCCGAATGAAAGTCAGTTCGGCTCTGTAGAGCCTACAATGTGATGTCATTTGAGGTTCGGGGGGGCGGGTACCGTCCTAAAGTCTGCTCTTCGGTGCTACTGAAAATTTATGACGAGCCGAAATAATTTCGGCATTACAGCGGTAAAATAGGAGTATGAATCGGCCCTTACACTTTGGTGACTTATGTCCTGCACAGAAAATAATAGCAGAGTCAGACCTATAGAAGTGTCCACAACCACTTGTGAGCTTGTAGAGTGGCTATATTTTCGAGGTGTATAATAAATGTCACGTTATATAATGTAGGCTAATAAAAGTTCACACACGTGCATTGTCGGCATGCACTGTGCAGGCACAGTGACAAATGCAGTCAAGGGTGCGCCCTTCATTACCTAAACAGGAGAGAGCCATATGCGCACGGCGACCCACTGTATACTTTCTTCTCACCATTAACACCTCTCTCTTTCTCTGCACCCCCCTCTCTCCCCCTCTCAGGACCATGATCATGAAATGGAGAGCAAAAAACAGCATGAGAATATATATATATTAATATATATATTCTCATGCTGTTTTTTAATATATATATTCACATGGCTATGCACACACCACGCATAGACAGTTAGACTTGTTGTTGTTGTTGTTGTAGACCATAGATGTCACTGTGTAGGCTAGTTTAATAATGGAACACATTGATAAAGGTCCCTGCTGCGTTTCCAATTGCTGCGGATGACAGTGTGAAGGCAAACCGCAGCAAATGAAATATGCAAGAATCCCAATTTCTCCGCCCATACGCATTGAGTCTACCGAAGTATTAGGTGGGAATGTGACCTTAGTCGACTAAAATCTTATGACTAAAACTAGTAACACTAAAACATTCCAGGTGTCTAAAATGTGACTAAAACTAAATTTAAACTATTCAAGAGACTATGACTTAAAACTCAAATCTAAATTTGCTGCAAAAAACAACACTGGATGGATTCTGGTGTTATCTCCGAACAGCTTTTGAAGCTGTTTTGACTGAACGTGCTCTCCCTGTCTGTCTCAGGCCTCCAGGCTCCGAGCACCACTTCCTTCACCCCTGGCTGACGGTCAACCTGGTGGTGGCGCTGTTGGTCGGCCTCGCCTGGATCCTCATCGCCACCCGGCCTGACATAGACCACACTGAGAGTGAGAGACGCGCACACACACACACACACACACACACACACACACACACACACACCTTTTCCTAATTGTAAGCGTATCTCAAAGTCTTAACCAAAAAACCATAGAACAACCATTTCTCTCTCACTTGTCTGTTTCTCAAACTGTAATACACTTACATGACATTTGACACGCGCACGCACGCGCACACACACACACACACACACACACACACACACTTTGCAAAAAAAAACGAACGAAAGTAGCAATCACATCTGTTGTTTTTCAGGGTACCTCATGGAGATGGAGATTAAACCACCTGAATTAGAAGACAAAAATGAAATGACTGCATGAGACAAAGAAAATATGCAATTACACATTTCACACACCTTTGTACTATTTAGCAGTGAACACCAAATGTACATCTGTTTTTTGGGCAGTACTTTAGTTTTGTATTTTAATGATCTGTTGTATATAATGTTCACCTTTTGAAATATAAGATTTTATCCAACTGCAGTGATTAGTGATTAATTCTTTCTTATATTCCATTGAGCTCAACAGTGAGATTTCGGAATTAACCCATTTTGGGTGGGAACCCCTTTTGGTGTTTTAAGCATTATGTTATACTTTAGCTATTGAAAAATAGCAGACTTACAAGCTCATGCTACGAGCTTGTAGGTCTGCTATTTTTTTAAATTAGTCTTTAACTCAAATATTTGCTTCTAGGGGGGTCCCTGGAACAACATATTTTCAGATGGGGGTCGGCGGCTCAAATTCATACAATTCTTTGGGTGCTTGACATGAAAAACCTTGAGAACCACTGACATAGAAACATTGTGGGTTTTTCAGAAAATTAGAATCGTCGAAATTGAAACGTTCCATTTCTGTCCTCTGTAGAGAGGATGTCATTATTTATCAGCCACATGTAGACTAGGTAGGATCCTGGTTATAAAATGACAACATGCTACCGTATAGAAGCCAGACGTCTGTATGCAATCACTCTATTTTTAAAGATATTGGTGTAAGTTTAACTCGTGATCTCACAGAGAAATACTGCAGTCAGGATACTGTGTGGGGTCAGTTTTTGCATCTCCATTTTCTCTCCGTTAGTCCAAGGGATTTAGTTTTGGACTTAATTTAATTGTCTAACTATGTCTATGTATATACACACGCACACACACACTTGGTAAAAAATGTTTTAATAACTTAAGTTTAATTGAATTATATGATATTCATCCATCCATCCTTTATCCAGAGTCAGGTTGCAGAGGTAACAGTTATGGGAGAGGATCCTAGAATGCATTTCTAACTATAATTGATTAATTGCCTATAGTTAAATCTGTTAAAATGTAGTTACTAATTTGGTCGGGACCCTCAAGCTAGGGAGGGTCCTTAGTCCCCTCTTTGAAAACCAATGGGTTACGGCCTAAACGGATTACTGATGTTATTTTCAGCAAAAAGGTTTGGTGTCATCATTTTTCGACCACGGTCGAGATCGTGGATTTCACAACAACACGCAAGACTTCCCGGTCCTTCATTGCCATCCCCAGCTCCTGCTTACTGATGATGCCTGTGTCCCTAGGGGAACGACAGTTTTCTACCTCTGGTCTGCTTCGAGGCAGGACTCCAGAGAAGATATAACCTCATTGTCAGCTCTGTAGCAGTGGCCGGCAAACTGTTCTTCAGGATCAGACTGGTGAAGAAACACGGGGAAGGTTGCCGTATATTAGATTAGATTAGTCAATGGGTGGCCACTGGCTAGGATAGGATTGGTGTAATTAACCCATTCTGGGCGGGAACTCCTTTTGGTGTTTTTAGGCATTATGTTATACTTTAGCTATTGAAAAACAGCAGATCTACAAGCTCAAGCTCGCGCTACGAGCTTGTAGGTCTGCTATTTTTGAAAAATCGTGAAAATGTGCCTGAAATCTTTGACTGTATACTCGTTCAGAGTGATCGTCGGTGGCCAATTACATATCATTTTTGGGGTCCTTGACATGAAAATGTTTGAGAACGTCCTCGGGTCTATATGACTTAATCCATTTTGGGCTGGAACCCCTTTTGGTGTTTTACGCCTTCTGTTATACTTGAGCTATTGAAAAATAGCAGATCTACAAGCTTGTGTAGGTCTGCTATTTTTGAAAAGTCGTGAAAAAGGGGCCGCAAATCTTTCTTTGAATATAGATTTCAGAGCGAACTGGGGGGGGGGTCCCAGGAACAACATATTTTGAGATGGGGGTCCGTGGCCCAATAGAGATAATCATAATTCTGGGAGTAAAAAAAAAAGGTTGAGCACCACTGAAATAGAAACAGAAAAATGTTAGGATTTAGAACCTTTTTTTTATCGACCTCAGTCCTAAATGGGTTAAAGAGCAGACCAAGTACCTGAGTGTTTCAGTGGTCTTCAACCAGTGGTCCTTGAGGGGGTTCCAGGTGGTCCCCATGCAGCTAAATGATGGAGAGTTGGTGACCACATGGACCCCTATAGACCTTTAACTCTTGAGAGCGAAAAGGGTCCATTTGGTTTCATTTTACGCTCTCAGGAGTTAAATCATTGTTAAGAGATCTGCATTACTTCATTTTACAAGAAGTCTACCCAATTAGAAAATGTAGAAGAATTGTTAATTTGATGAACGTTTGCCTGCTGACTCTCCTAAATACAGCGTAGAATTGTGGTCAAAAACTAAATAATCTCAGTTTTGGGTCCGAGAGACTCATTCATAGTCTGGATTTCCGGTGGTGAGGTGACCACCGGTGAGGTGACCACCGCTCCGGTGGTGAGGTGACCACCTCTCCGGTGGTGAGGTGACCACCTCTCCGGTGGTGAGGTGACCACCGCTCCGGTGGTGAGGTGACCACCGCTCCGGTGGTGAGGTGACCATCGCTCCTGTGGTGAGGTGACCACCGCTCCGGTGGTGAGGTGACCACCTCTCCGGTGGTGAGGTGACCACCGCTCCGGTGGTGAGGTGACCACCGCTCCGGTGGTGAGGTGACCACCGCTCCGGTGGTGAGGTGACCACTGCTCCGGTGTTAACGTGACCACCTTTCCGGTGTTGAGGTGACCACCTCTCCGGTGGTGAGGTGACCACCGCTCCGGTGTTGAGGTGACCACCGCTCCTGTGGTGAAGTGACCACCGCTCCGGTGTTGAGGTGACCACCGCTCCTGTGGTGAGGTGACCACCTCTCCGGTGGTGAGGTGACCACCTCTCCGGTGTTGAGGTGACCACCGCTCCGGTGGTGAGGTGACCACCGCTCCGGTGGTGAGGTGACCACCGCTCCATTGGTGAGGTGAAAATAAAAACAGAGAGAAGGGCTGGGGCGGTAGCGGTGGTTTTCTCTTCACCGCGGCTCGTGACGTCATGTTGTAGTTCGGTGGTCACCTCACCACCGGAAATCCAGACTATGAATGAGCCTTAAACCTCGTCAAATGGTGGTCCGTGGCTCAAATGGTGAATACATAGTGGGCCCTGGTATCAAAATAGATTTAAAACCTCTGGGTTAAAGTCTGAAAATACACATTAACAGTGCTGTCAACAAGTATATGCAGCTGTATGAAAAACCTTTAATCTGCTAAACACTAGTGCTGCCAACGAATATTCTATATCCGAATATAGATTCGAATCAATTTTTTTAATTAATAACCGAATATATAAAATTAAGGTTCGAATTAAAAATAATAATAAAAAATATTTTTTTATTTATTATTATTATTAGTTTTCCGTGCCATGGGTAAGCGTTGTGACTTGTGAGCTTGTAGATTAGTTATATTTGCCATGCGACACGCCGACAACGGCATACATTGAAGAATAAATCAGCTGCCTCGCACATTTCCTAAACACAGACTATACAGCGCAGCGCAGCGCAGTTCTGATTGGCTGCCTCGTCTCCAGCCATGTTGCCTCAGAATTCTTTAGGGTCACTAATTTGAGCATAACAGCGGAGCATAGGCGCTAGCCAGCTAAAAAGTTTCATAACGTCGGCAGCAGACCCACAGTCCACAGATAATAATAATGCAGCAGAATTAACACTGCCTCCGTGCCTCGTTTTGATAAGGCTGTGTGGTAGGATTGCTCATTTAAGAAAAAAATGTTACTGGAGAAGGGAGAATGTATGCGTTCCGTTCCATCTCAGTTTTCAGCAACACCAATGCGCGGAGAGAGAGAGTTGCGCCAGCAATGCGATCTTAAATGTTATGTCTAAGGTTGTATTGGTGTAAATATAATTATTAAAAAATCCGATTGGCTCGAATTAAATCCGAAATCCGAATGGCTCGAATTGCTCGAATCCACGTGGGTTTTTAAAACGAATATCCGAATCCAATTTTTGGACAATTACGGCAGCCCTACTAAACACAATGTTATACATAATACAATATAAAGTAAATGGTGCATTTATATAGCGCCCTTCATCCAAGGCGCTTTTACATAGATTGTGCATTGCATTCACCGATTCACACACCCATTCATACACAGATGGCAGATATGGGCAGTATTTGAAATACGTATTTTCTATATTTGAAAATACAGAAAATGTATTTGAAAATACAGAAATTGTATTTGAAAATACAGAAATTGTATTTGAAAATACAGAAATCACCAGTCCGCACTGGACTAGTAGGCTGATATATTTATTATTGGATGCAGCAGAGCAGAGCCTTTGCAGTTGATGCAACATATGATACGTTTTAAAGTTGTTAACAGTGATATATAGCTGCATTTCTCACCTAATTATAGTAAAAATGATATGCGCTAATAAGCAGTGACATCATCGTTTCTCAGAAGCTCCGTTTCGCATGACTACACAAATCCACTGATCCGGGTATTTTCGAAAATGTTAACTTATTTATCCGTTTCCAAAAACCTCCTTTTGAGTGGCCGAAAACGCCGTTTGCGTGTGGCTGAAAGGCCCAAACGCACCTGGAAAATAATCTTCCCTTCAAGGGGTACCTGGGCCAAAAAGGTTTGGGAACCCCTGATCTAGCTGATCTTGAGGCCTAAAGAAACTATCAACTAGTACCAACAAGGTCAACTGGTGGAATTACTAGTAGACTAGTTGAATAGTTGACTAGTTGCTTAAAGCCCTACTGCTTCGGCATTACTTTTCTTTTCTCCAGTGTGGACAAGCTGGTGTCTCTTCAGATTACCTAACATACTGTAACTCTTGTCACAATGTTTACACTGGAAAGGTTTGTCTCCAGTGTGGACACGCTGGTGTCTCTTAAAGTCACTTGACCACTTGAAACTCTTGTCACAATGTTTACATTGGAAAGGTTTGTCTCCAGTGTGGAGATGCTGGTGTGCCGTCAGATTACCTAACAAACTGAAAGTCTTGTTACAATGTTTACACTGGAAAGGTTTGTCTTCAGTGTGGACAAGCTGGTGTCTCTTCAGAGTATCTAACAACCTGAAACCCTTGTCGCAATGTTTACAGTGGAAAGGTTTGTCTCCAGTGTGGACAAGGTGGTGTCTCTTCAGATTATCTGACGAACTGAAACTCTTGTCACACTGTTTACACTGGAAAGGTTTGTCTCCAGTGTGGACACGCTGGTGTCTCTTAAAGTCACCTGACTGAATGAAACTCTTGTCACAAAGTTTACATTGGAAAGGTTTGTCTCCAGTGTGGACACGCTGGTGTCTCTTAAATTCACCTGAGTGCGTGAAACTCTTGTCACAATCTTTACAGTGGAAAGGTTTGTCTCCAGTGTGGAGATGCTGGTGTGCCGTCAGATTACATAACAAACTGAAACTCTTGTCACAATGTTTACACTGGAAAGGTTTGTCTCCAGTGTGGACACGTTGGTGTCTCTTAAAGTCACCTGACTGACTGAAACTCTTGTCACAATGTTTACACTGGAAAGGTTTGTCTCCAGTGTGGACACGCTGGTGTCTCTTAAAGTCACCTGACTGAATGAAACTCTTGTCACAAAGTTTACATTGGAAAGGTTTGTCTCCAGTGTGGACACGCTGGTGTCTCTTAAAGTCACCTGACTGAATGAAACTCTTGTCACAATCTTTACAGTGGAAAGGTTTGTCTCCAGTGTGGAGATGCTGGTGTGCCGTCAGATCACCTAACCGTCTGAAACTCTTGTCACAATGTTTACACTGGAAAGGTTTGTCTCCAGTGTGGACAAGCTGGTGTCTCTTCAGATTACCTAAAAAACTGAAACTCTTGTCACAATGTTTACAGTGGAAAGGTTTGTCTCCTGTGTGGATACGCTGGTGTGACTTCAGGTGACTTGACGAACTTAAACTCTTGTCACACTGTTTACACTGGAAAGGTTTGTCTCCAGTGTGGACACGCTGGTGTCTCTTAAAGTCCATTGAATGAATGAAACTCTTGTCACAAAGTTTACATTGGAAAGGTTTGTCTCCAGTGTGGAGATGCTGGTGTGCCGTCAGATCACCTAACCGACTGAAACTCTTGTCACACTGTTTACACTGGAAAGGTTTGTCTCCAGTGTGGACACGCTGGTGTCTCTTAAAGTCACCTGACTGAATGAAACTCTTGTCACAAAGTTTACATTGGAAAGGTTTGTCTCCAGTGTGGACACGCTGGTGTCTCTTAAATTCACCTGAGTGCGTGAAACTCTTGTCACAATCTTTACAGTGGAAAGGTTTGTCTCCAGTGTGGAGATGCTGGTGTGCCGTCAGATTACCTAACAAACTGAAACTCTTGTCACAATGTTTACACTGGAAAGGTTTGTCTCCAGTGTGGACACGTTGGTGTCTCTTAAAGTCACCTGAGTGAATGAAACTCTTGTCACAATGTTTACATTGGAAAGGTTTGTCTCCAGTGTGGAGATGCTGGTGTGCCGTCAGATTACCTAACAAACTGAAACTCTTGTCACAATGTTTACACTGGAAAGGTTTGTCTCCAGTGTGGACACACTGGTGTCTCTTAAAGTCACTTGAGTGACTGAAACTCTTGTCACACTGTTTACACTGAAATGGCTTTTCTCCCGTGTGGATACGCTGGTGCGTCTTCAACTCACCTAACCTACTGAAACTCTTGTTACACATTTTACACTGGAAAGGTCTTTCTACAGTGTCGACAGACTCGACACCTCCACTTGCCTCCCCCCAATCACCACTGTCATCAGTGACTTCAGTGTCAGATTCGAGTTCAACTTCAGAGCAGTGTGAAGAGATGTCTTCATCAACTTCACCTTTCACTGCTAGTAATGTCAACATTGACCCATCAGGTTCCTCTGGTCTTTGAAGTAGTTCCTCCTGTTCTTCTTTAAGCACCTCCTGTTCATCTTTAATGTGTGGAGGTTCTGGTTCCTCCTGGATCAGACTGGTGATCCTCTCCTGTCCAGGAGAAACTTCCTCTTTGCACACAACCATGTGCAGAATGTTGAGTTGTGGGAGGTCTTCAGGAATGTCTTCAGGTCCCTGTTTAATAGAAATGTCTTCAGGTTCCTCCTGTTTAATAGAAATGTCTTTAGGTTCCTCCTGCTTAATAGAAATGTCTTCAGGTTCCTGTTTAATAGAAATGTCTTCAGGTTCCTCTTGTTTAATAGAAATGTTTTCAGGTTCCTCCTGTTTAATAGAAATGTTTTCAGGTTCCTCCTGTTTAATAGAAATGTCTTCAGGTTCCTCCTGTTTAATAGAAATGTCTTCAGGTTCCTCCTGTTTAATAGAAGTGTCTTCAGGTTCCTCCTGTTTAATATAAATGTCTTCAGGTTCCTCCTGTTTAATAGAAGTGTCTTCAGTTTCCTCCTGTTTAATAGAAATGTCTTCAGGTTCTTCCTGTTTAATTGAAATGTCTTCAGGTTCCTCCTGTTTAATATAAATGTCTTCAGGTTCCTCCTGTTTAATATAAATGTCTTCAGGTTCTTCCTGTTTAATTGAAATGTCTTCAGGTTCCTCCTGTTTAATATAAATGTCTTCAGGTTCCTCCCGTTTAATAGAAATGTCTTCAGGTTCCTCCTGCTTAATAGAAACATCCCTGGCTGAGTCTGGAGAGTACATCTTCACCTGCAGTCTGGGCTCCACACACTGGTTGAGGTCTGGCTGGTCTTCAGGTTGGTCTGGCTAGGTACATGTGACATAAAAAGTTTTTTGTAGCTCAATTGTACCCACAAAAAACTGAACTACAGAACATTCAATAGATTTTCTGTGGTCTGTGGTTTTCTGGCTCAAACAAGTGCTCTGATCTTCCTGCTGTTTATGTCACAAAGTTAGTCAATGTGACAAAAATGCATTGGAAACTAATTCCTGGGCCTGGCGTCGTCATGAAAGGGGGCGGGAGCCCTATAGAGCGTCACAGTCCCTCCCCCTTTCAGAACAACGAGTGGCCCAGGAAATGAATCCCAATGCATTTCAAAACGTATTTATTTAAAGACCTTTCAAGCGTCGTATGAAGCCAACTCTTGTCGTGACAAATCATGAGAACAAACATTTTTCGGGACAAACATAGAATTAGAAAGTAGAAAAAACGGCAGGTTACAAGACTTTTTTGTTGTTTTTCTTCTTTGTAATTATTTGTTTGGTCCAAAATATTGTGTGTGTTGGGTTGGGTTCGTACGACGCTTAAAAGGTCTTTAAATAAATACGTTTTGAAATGCCTATGGGAAAAATGCATTTGGGATTCATTTCCTGGGCCACTCGTTGTTCTGAAAGGGGGAGGGACTGCGACGCTCTATAGAGCACCGAAGTCTGACGTCACTTTCAGTAGAGGGCGCCAGTACACAGGTTCATGTATTTTTTTAGTTGCATTATAATCCCCATAGGGGGATTTTAGATCGCTTCATATAAGAACTATGTTTGAAAAATAAACAGACCACCCCGGCCTTTCTGTCAGGGGGGTGGCTGTGTGTCGTTAATGATGTTCATTAATATTTGATACAACCCGTTTCTGGAGAAAATGGAATTAATGTGTCCGCAAAAGCCTTGAAACTACATATGAAGGCAATGTCGCTGCTAATATACGTCACGCCCAGCTGTCAACACATTGCGTTCCTGAGATTCCTTGTTGACATAAGCTCAGCTGTTGGTGAATCACCTCGTACTAACCACGAAACAAAACGTAATTAACATTCAGTTTATGTTGTGCGACAGGCAGATGCAGCCACCCGCTTACCCGGAAATGTCGTCACTGGGTTATTTGACTCGTTTCTAATGCTTATTTTGTTACTCTTTGGGTATATTTGTACATTTCCACCTTCAGTCGATGCTTCATATCCATATGAGTGAAAAGGCCGGGGTGATCTTTTTTTTTTCAAACGCAGTTCTTATATGAAGAGATCTAAAATCCCCCTATGGGAATTATAATGCAAATAAAAAATACATGAACCTATGGGGACTGACGCCCTCTAACGACAGTGACGTCAGGACTTCGGTGCTCTATAGAGTGTCGCAGTCCCGCCCCCTCGAGAGACCCGGTTTTATTTCCTGGGCCACTCACTTTTCTGAAAGGGGGCGGGACTGCGGCGCTCTATAGCCCAAACATTTAGACTCTTGTAGTAGTTTTTTTCTCTCTACCCCCGCAGGCACACTGTCGAACCTGAAGCCCTTCTTCTTCGTGGGGTTTTTAGACAGCTGGTGGATGGAAAAGAAGCTCCACCTCCGCGGCTGACTGACGTGGAGGAGAGCGTTTCCGGAAATCTGTCCGTCGCGTCAGTCAGGCGCGGAGGTGGAGCTTATTTTCCATCCACCAGCTGTCTAAAACCCTACGAAGAAGAAGGACTTCAGGTTCTTCTGACGCGTCTGAGCTCGACAGTCTGCCTGCGGGGTACGAGCTTTTTACAGTCTATGGGTACAAAAACGCGGGGACCCCCAAATATTGTCTCGGGAGCAACGTTTGTGCCTCAAAATCACTCTTACCTTGTACAAATGCAAAATCTAAGCTCCTGTATTTATGCCCCACTTGTCCGGTGGGTGTTCGGCAAACATTTACACCGCACACAGCCGTAGATTTCAATAAAAATTGTATTTTTATCCACCCTGTCCATACTCTGTCTCGGAATCTGGCGGCCATCTTGGTTTTCTCTCCATTGTAAATGCGCAACAGAACCCTGGCCGCTAGGGGCGCGGCCAATGTTCTGTTGCGCATAATTACAATGGAGATTTCCGAGACAGAGTGGATCAAAATACCTTTTTTATTGAAATCTACGGCTGTGCGCGGTGTAATTGTTTGCCGAACACCCACCGGACAAGTGGGGCAAAAAATACAGGAGCTTAGATTTTGCATTTGTACAAGGTAAGAGTGATTTTGAGGCACAAACGTTGCTCCGGAGACCATATTTGGGGGTCCCCGCGATTCGTCAGAATCGAAAAAAACCTCTACGAGAGTCTAAATGTTTGGGCTAAAGTGAATACATGATTCTGTGAGATTGATTTCAGTATGCCTGGCGAAACTAGCAGTTCAACATAATTGAGGACAGGTCATAAAACCTAAAAGAAAAATTATCAAAAATACATGAAAATGAATGTGATAAAAACCAAACCTTAATTTAACGTGGTATTTCAGTCCACTCACTGCCTTCTCAATCTCATTCCACGTTGCCAGAGGAACTTTGAGTGAAGCCCTGGTTGCTCAAAGCTCTATCTGGGTTGTCCTCTTGTGTCTTAAGGTTGAAATGGACAGACTGTCCCTCCAAACGGCGACCAACTGGTTCGGTTCACGTTAAACTTTCTATTCACTTGTAATAGACGGACTGTACTTGAGGCTAGCTTAGCACTATCTCACAAAACAGTCTTTTTTTATCTTCGCGGAAATTCCTGCTGTTTTCACAACTTTACGCAGACTGTCGTGCAAAGACAATCTCAGACACAAAGTTACAGAAAGGTTTGTGCACTGCAGCACACTTCTATTATAAAACGTCCTCTGTTCGTCTCTCCTCTGCTGTTTGTTTCATGTTCTCAGACATCCACTCTCTGAGATTATTTTCATTTGGTCTACTCTACTCCCAGTGTTGCCAAACTTTGTGGGAGAAATAAGCAACCAGGTCTATGAAAACAAGCAACTGTTACTGCACTATAGGTTATTATTTATCAGATCTACAAGCCCAGTGCTTGTAGATATTGATATTTTCAACAAAACAAATAGCCTATTGGAAAAAAGTGACAAATGTGGACTGTTTTTGGACAATTTTCGTCTTACACAAACATAAAATTTCCATTGACAATGGATGAATTTACGTCATATATGTAGACGAGCACATCGGCTACATTTGTCCTACATTTGTCCTTGATGATACGATAAGAGCGCCCCTCACTTCACTTTTAATTGTTACAGCCTACTGCTGCACAAAGTTTTGGCATTATTATCAGTCAACCTTGTCTTGCTGCAGTGCACTGATATAGGAGAAATAACATGGGAAATAAATAGAATATGATTGACCGCACAGTGCACACTGATTCATCAGAAACAGCCTGTGCAAATGAATGCAATTAAACCAAAACAAATGATTACATCTCTGTAAAATTGCATCTTCATACACCATGGCAGTGTTGTTTTGTATCGAGATGGGGGTACCTTTATTGTAATAGAAAAATGTTGTTTAACCATCCGCCTTTAATTTAATTTAAAAGACCATCAATGCTGTAAAGCAATTTTACTCACTAGTATTGAAGTCATTTTGCATTCACTGTATGGAACAACCGTTTTTTATTTTTTGTATTTTAATAAAAGAAAGTCTTGGGAAAAGGGTTTTATAGGCCTACACCTTAAAATTATTCCAAATAGGGAAGTGTGCATCACATTTTTGTCTCCAACTACAAATGTCCAAAGTACACACATTAGAATAAAAGTGAAGAAAACATAAAGTAAAAGACAACATGGCACAGCTACTGTTCATGCCAGAACTCAAATATGAATTATAATCATGTTAACAATATTGTTTAGATTTTTATTCTTGTGGCAGACATCCAATGAGTTTTTTGATTGATTGAAATATTTATTAACAGTTTGCAGAATTACAGTACAATTCAAGCACAACTCAATACAAAGACTGTTAACTGTGAGTGGACGACCCAATAAAGCATTACACTTGTTTACAAGAGGGTCCACCTTGTTCAATTCATCAAAAATGGAGTTGACTGGGGCCTCCATTGGGCCTTTTGAGTTGACCTGGGCGGCTGGGCCTCCATTGGGCCTTTTGAGAAACTAAAAATACACATGGAAGACATTTCAATATTCTAACCACACCTGGGGTTCTATTAGACTTAGAGTAGGCCTAATGCTAACTCCATAGACACATTCAAAACAGAAAAAGTACAGAAATCACAGCACAACACAGCATAACATAGGCCACGGGGGCATTTCAAAAGGTATACCACATATTTTGTTTTGCATGAAATCCTGCCTTTAACTGCATATGTTTTCCCCGAATGTGGGTGTAGAAATGACTCACTCTTCCAATGTATACAATTGTGACAGGGGAAATGACCAGAGGGAAGCGTTGACAAGAAGTGTCAATGAGGAGCTTCTATTTGGCTGCTTCCTTTCATGTTTAGTCTTAGGCACGATTCATACTCCTATTTTAGAGCCGAATGAAAGTCAGTTCGGCTCTGTAGAGCCTACAATGTGATGTCATTTGAGGTTCGGGGGGGGGCGGGTACCGTCCTAAAGTCGGCTCTTCGGTGCTACTGAAAATTTATGACGAGCCGAAATAATTTCGGCATTACAGCGGTAAAATAGGAGTATGAATCGGCCCTTACACTTTGGTGACTTAAGTCCTGCACAGAAAATAATAGCAGAGTCAGACCTATAGAAGTGTCCACAACCACTTGTGAGCTTGTAGAGTGGCTATATTTTCGAGGTGTATAATAAATGTCACGTTATATAATGTAGGCTAATAAAAGTTAACACGCGTGCATTGTCGGCATGCACTGTGCAGGGCAGGCACAGTGACAAATGCAGTCAAGGGTGCGCCCTTTATTACCTAAACAGGAGAGAGCCAATGACAACATGCTACCGTATAGAAGCCAGACGTCTGTATGCAATCACTCTATTTTTAAAGATATTGGTGTAAGTTTATCTCGTGATCTCACAGAGAAACACTGCAGTCAGGATACTGTGTGGGGTCAGTTTTTGCATCTCCATTTTCTCTCCGTTAGTCCAAGGGATTTAGTCTTGGACTTAATGTAATTGTCTAACTATGTCTAATCTATATGTATATACACACGCACACACACACTTGGTAACATTTATTTTTTAATAACTTAAGTTTAATTGAATTATATCCATCCATCCATCCTTTATCCAGTCAGGTTGCAGAGGTAACAGTTATGGGAGAGGATCCTAGAATGCATTTCTAACTATAATTGATTAATTGCCTATAGTTAAATCTGTTAAAATGTAGTTACTAATTTGGTCAGGACCCTCAAGCTAGGGGGGGTCCTTAGTCCCCACTTTGAAAACCAATGGGTTACGGCCTAAACGGATTACTGATGTTATTTTCAGCAAAAAGGTTTGGTGTCATCATTTTTCGACCACGGTCGAGATCGTGGATTTCACAACATCACGCCAGACTTCCCGGTCCTTCATTGCCATCCCCAGCTCCTGCTTACTGATGATGCCTGTGTCCCTAGGGGAACGACAGTTTTCTACCTCTGGTCTGCTTCGAGGCAGGACTCCAGAGAAGATATAACCTCATTGTCAGCTCTGTAGCAGTGGCCGGCAAACTGTTCTTCAGGATCGGACTGGTGAAGAAACACGGGGAAGGTTGCCGTATATTAGATTAGATTAGTCAATGGGTGGCCACTGGCTAGGATAGGATTGGTGTAATTAACCCATTCTGGGCGGGAACTCCTTTTGGTGTTTTTAGGCATTATGTTATACTTTAGCTATTGAAAAACAGCAGATCTACAAGCTCAAGCTCGCGCTACGAGCTTGTAGGTCTGCTATTTTTGAAAAATCGTGAAAATGTGCCTGAAATCTTTGAATGTATACTCGTTCAGAGTGATCGTCGGTGGCCAATTACATATAATTTTTGGGGTCCTTGACATGAAAATGTTTGAGAACGTCCTCGGGTCTATATGACTTAACCCATTTTGGGCTGGAACCCCTTTTGGTGTTTTACGCATTCTGTTATACTTGAGCTATTGAAAAATAGCAGATCTACAAGCTTTTTTTGAAAAGTCGTGAAAAAGGGGCCGCACATCTTTCTTTGAATATAGATTTCAGAGCGAACTGGGGGGGGGGGGGGGGGGTCCCAGGAACAACATATTTTGAGATGGGGGTCCGTGGCCCAATAGAGATAATCATAATTCTGGGAGTAAGAAAAAAGGTTGAGCACCACTGAAATAGAAATTTCAGAAAAATGTAAAAAGAGCAGACCAAGTACCTGAGTGTTTCAGTGGTCTTCAACCGGTGGTCCTTGAAAGCTTTCCAGGTGGTCCCCATGCAGCTAAATGATGGAGAGTTGGTAACCACATGGACCCCTATAGACCTTTAACTCTTGAGAGCGAAAAGGGTCCATTTGGTTTCATTTTACGCTCTCAAGAGTTAAATCATTGTTAAGAGATCTGCATTACTTCATTTTACAAGAAGTCTACCCAATTAGAAAATGTAGAAGAATTGTTAATTTGATGAACGTTTGCCTGCTGACTCTCCTAAATACAGCGTAGAATTGTGGTCAAAAACTAAATAATCTCAGTTTTGGGTCCGAGAGACTCATTCATAGTCTGGATTTCCGGTGGTGAGGTGACCACCGGTGAGGTGACCACCGCTCCGGTGTTGAGGTGACCACCGCTCCGGTGTTGAGGTGACCACCGCTCCGGTGTTGAGGTGACCACCGCTCCGGTGGTGAGGTGACCACCGCTCCGGTGATGAGGTGACCACCGCTCCGGTAGTGAGGTGACCACCGCTCCGGTGGTGAGGTGACCACCGCTCCGGTGGTGAGGTGACCATAATGAAATAATGTGGAGCGGTGGTGAGTAAAAACAGAGAGAAGGGCTGGGGCGGTAGCGGTGGTTTGCTCTTCACCGCGGCTCGTGACGTCATGTTGTAGTTCGGTGGTCACCTCACCACCGGAAATCCAGACTATGAATGAGCCTTAAACCTCGTCAAATGGTGGTCCGTGGCTCAAATGGTGAATACATAGTGGGCCCTGGTATCAAAATAGATTGAAAACCTCTGGGTTAAAGTCTGAAAATGCACATTAACAGTGCTGTCAACAAGTATATGCAGCTGTATGAAAAACCTTTAATCTGCTAAACACAATGTTATACATAAACAATATAAAGTAAATGGTGCATTTATATAGCGCCTTCATCCAAGGCGCTTTTACATAGATTGTGCATTGCATTCACTGATTCACACACACATTCATACACAGATGGCAGATATGGGCAGTATTTGAAATACGTTTTTTCTGTATTTGAAAATACAGAAAATGTATTTGAAAATACAGAAAATGTATTTGAAAATACAGAAAATGTATTTGAAAATACAGAAAATGTATTTGAAAATACAGAAAATGTATTTGAAAATACAGAAATTACAGATCCACTGATCCGGATATTTTCGACAATGTTCACTTATTTATCCGTTTCCAAAAACCTCCGTTTGAGTGGCCGAAAACGCCGTTTGCGTGTGGCTGAAAGGGGCCCCAAACGCACAAAAAATAAAGGAAAGCGTTTAGCAAAAAAATCCATATACGTGTAGCCTGGGCCTAAATGTAAGTATGAGAGCCCCGTTTTAGCTCTCGAGGAGTTGATCCCTTAGAATGGACCTGGTTGACGCGCTGGTCCAATGCCATACTGTTTGTGTCAGCCCCATTTTGTGATAAAAAACACACTGTCAGGGTTTGAGTCTTCCCCTGTCTGTAGTTCCACTTCAGCCACTACCACATTCTATTCCACCACACTGCAGACCTATACACCTGTCTCCCACTGCCTCATCAGCCCAACAGTTCCCTTCTCATTACACACCTGTGCCTACTTCTGCAATCAAGCCACCGCCTATAAAACTGGACTCATTCTGCCTCATTCCTTGCTAGAAGATAACCATTGTTACATGTGTTACATTCCTGTTCTCTGTATTTTCCTAGTGTTCTTAGATTATTTACTACTTTGGATTTTGACCTCCTGCCTGTTTTTGGACTCTGATATTCTGCCTGCCCCCTTGGATTTGTTTGCCTGTTTTGGACTGCTTTCTTGGTTTTGACCTCTGCCTGATGTACTTCGTTGTAAGCCTTTTCCCTTGGTTTTGGTCGCTATTAAACTATTGAACTTACTCTGCCTGTGTTGCCTGCACTTGGGTTCCATTTTGATACACACCGTGACACACACGGGCAGCTCTTCTTGCCTTTGACACATTTATTTCCCAAGCAGTGAGTACGGCATCAGTATCTGCGTGATTTCAGAATGAACAATAATCAGCATAGACACAAACAAATAAACATTTCAGATAAACCAACATTTCGCTCCAGTGTTTGAACAACAGTGACGTACCTGCGGTCAAAAACCATTGCCCTCCCGGGTCAATCCTCCCTACAGATGCCAGTGAACCTGACGCTTATAAGGATAACAGCGCCACCCCATGGTTACAAATTAATTTGACTTATTGTAATAGTTTGGCCCTTAAAGTAAGGTTGCAAATATGCTTATCGGTGTTGCGAGGATGAAGGGGTACCTGGAAAAAAATCTTCCCTTCAAGGGGTACCTGGGCCAAAAAAGTTTGGGAACCCCTGATCTAGCTGATCTTGAGGCCTAAAGAAACTATCAACTAGTACCAACAAGGTCAACTGGTGGAATTACTAGTAGACTAGTTGAATAGTTAACTAGTTGCTTAAAGCCCTACTGCTTCGGCATTACTTTTCTTTTCTCCAGTGTGGACAAGCTGGTGTCTCTTCAGATTACCTAACACACTGAAACTCTTGTCACAATGTTTACAGTGGAAAGGTTTGTCTCCAGTGTGGACAAGCTGGTGCGTCTTCAACACACCTAACTTACTGAAACTCTTGTTACAGATTTTACAGTGGAAAGGTTTGTCTCCAGTGTGGACAAGCTGGTGTGTCTTCAGGACAGCTGCCCTACAAAAACTCTTGTCACACTGTTTACAGTGGAAAGGTTTTTCTCCAGTGTGGACACGCTGGTGTCTCCTAAAGTCACATGAGACTTTGAAACTCTTGTCACAATGTTTACACTGGAAAGGTTTGTCTCCAGTGTGGACACACTGGTGTCTGTTAAAGTCACTTGACCACTTGAAACTCTTGTCACAATGTTTACATTGGAAAGGTTTGTCTCCAGTGTGGACACGCTGGTGTCTCTTAAAGTCACTAGACCAATTGAAACTCTTGTCACAATGTTTACATTGGAAAGGATTGTCTCCAGTGTGGAGATGCTGGTGTGCCGTCAGAGTACCTAACAACCTGAAACTCTTGTCACATTGTTTACAGTGAAAAGGTTTGTCTCCAGTGTGGACAAACTGGTGTGTCTTCAGGTTAGCTGCCCTACTAAAACTCTTGTCACACTGTTTACAGTGAAAAGGTTTGTCTCTAGTGTGGACAAACTGGTGTCTCTTAAAGTCACTTGATTGACGGAAACTCTTGTCACACTGTTTACACTGAAATGGCTTTTCTCCCGTGTGGATACGCTGGTGCGTCTTCAACACACCTAACTTACTGAAACTCTTGTTACAGATTTTACACTGGAAAGGTCTTTCTACAGTGTCGACAGACTCGACACCTCCACTTGCCTCCCCCCAATCACCACTGTCATCAGTGACTTCAGTGTCAGATTCGAGTTCAACTTCAGAGCAGTGTGAAGAGATGTCTTCATCAACTTCACCTTTCACTGCTAGTAATGTCAACATTGACCCATCAGGTTCCTCTGGTCTTTGAAGTAGTTCCTCCTGTTCTTCTTTAAGCACCTCCTGTTCATCTTTAATGTGTGGAGGTTCTGGTTCCTCCTGGATCAGACTGGTGATCCTCTCCTGTCCAGGAGAAACTTCCTCTTTGCACACAACCATGTGCAGAATGTTGAGTTGTGGGAGGTCTTCAGGAATGTCTTCAGGTCCCTGTTTAATAGAAATGTCTTCAGTTTCCTCCTGTTTAATAGAAATGTCTTCAGGTCCCTGTTTAATAGAAATGTCTTCAGGTTCCTCCTGTTTAATAGAAATGTATTTAGGTTCCTCCTGTTTAATAGAAGTGTCTTCAGGTTCCTCCTGTTTAATAGAAATGTCTTCGGGTTCCTGTTTAATAGAAATGTCTTCAGGTTCCTCCTGTTTAATAGAAATGTCTTCAGGTTCTTCCTGTTTAATAGAAATGTCTTCAGGTTCCTCCTGTTTATTAGA
The DNA here is from genome assembly GCF_963924005.1 of Protomyctophum bolini. Taxonomy (NCBI): domain Eukaryota; kingdom Metazoa; phylum Chordata; class Actinopteri; order Myctophiformes; family Myctophidae; genus Protomyctophum; species Protomyctophum bolini. The sequence goes on from NC_137885.1 coordinate 6,403,518, forward strand.
AATGTCTTCAGGTTCTTCCTGTTTAATAGAAATGTCTTCAGGTGTCTCCTGTTTAATATAAATGTCTTCAGGTTCCTCCTGTTTAATAAAAATGTCTTTAGGTTCCTCCTGTTTCATAGAAATGTCTTCAGGTTCCTCCTGTTTAATAGAAACATCCCTGGCTGAGTCTGGAGAGTACATATTCACCTGCAGTCTAGGCTCCACACACTGTTTGAGGTCTGGCTGGTCTTCAGGTTGGTCTGGCTAGGAGCTACAGGTGACATAAAAAAGTTTTTTGTAAAAAAGAAAAAATACGTTTTACTGAGCTCAATTGTACCCACAAAAAACTGAACTGCTGAACATTCAGTAGATTTTCTGTGGTCTGGGGTTTTCTGGCTCAAACAAGTGCTCTGATCTTCCTGCTGTTTATGATGTCACAACCTGCAAATTACATATATGTCAAAGGGATTTGCCAGCAGATGTCACTGTTTTTATTGTTTTGCCTGTTATCATTGCAGCTCAAAAGACTTCCAAACCCCAGAGAAAACTTCAGACCACAGAAAATCCACTGAATGTTCACAGTTAAGGTTTTTTGGGGATGTAATTTGTTAGGATTGTGTGTTCTCATATATTGTATTGTAAGGCCTATGGCCAATGTTTTTGTTGCACTTGTATTGTGGGTGTTAACTGTTAACTCAGATGAGCAGATGGAGAAATAGCAGCGCGGCTGCACTAAACAAGACAGAAATAAAACGTCAAGTGAATACATGATTCTGTGAGATTGGTTTCAGTATGGCTGGCGAAACTAGCAGTTCAACATAATTGAGGTGATAAAACCTAAAAGAAAAATAAATGAAAATGAATGTGATAAAACCAAACCTTAATTTAACGTGGTATTTCAGTCCACTCACAGCCTTCTCAATCTCATTCCACGTTGCCAGAGGGACTTTGAGTGAAGCCCTGGTTGCTGATTATTATTGAAATTATAATTAATCAGAACACCTGCATTGTGACAAAACCTACCCCGCCTCGGGTTTCTTCATCATCTGATTCTGTGGCACATTTTACCGTCGATTCTGGGTGGGATGACAGGCTGCAGGTTCCACTTCCATGTTTTCCATCCTATAGTGTGGGATCAAAGTCAGCCACATTATTATTAACAATAACAAAGTCAGCCTACTATCATTAAAAAACAATTTGTCAAGATTAAAGTCTCAGTCGTCTCTCCTAATCCAGGGCGCTCTCCGTGGTCTTGAGCTGACGGATAGCGCTTCATTTCTGCTCCTCATCCGTCTCTCACGCAAAATATGAACACTTTTTGGATCATATATCGTATGAATTAAAACGATAGCAATGTAAGCTAGCAATGTAAAGCAAACTTTTTTTCCGCATTGTTTCCGGGTCGTGGGTTTCAGAGTAAAATGTCTTTCCGGCACCCCAGAAGAGCCCCTATTTTGAAGGAATCCTGGCACTGCTTGTGTTAAAATATTTGCTCCCCTCACTTATAGGCTCACTCAGCACCTGCCCAAGTTTGGGTTGGGGATGTGCATTTCTTTCCCAGACTTCTCAGGTTGCACTGTTTTGGTGCCCACTGCCCAGTATTCCATATAGGGACCCATGTCAGCCCCACATAAATTGCCACGTGGGGCCCATAGGACCCAGGTAGAACCCACTTGAAGCACACATGGGCTAGCCCAGTTAGGCCCACATAAAATTGCCAAGGTGGGACCCACCTAGGACCCAGGTAGAACCCACTTAAAGCCTGCACGGGCAACCCAGGTGAGAACCATCTCGTGCCCGCTGACATTTCCATTATGGATCCCACCATATAGTTATCCCACCTGGCTCCGACATAGGCAGCGCTCGCCGCTATGGTTAATAAACCAGACTAATATCGCACGGACCGCGGCAGGCAATTTTTTTTGCCAACGGCTGATTCGGTCTGGTTTATTAACCAGGCTAAGCGCAGCCCACTGTGTTTTTTTTGGTAACCAGGCAGACACTTTATGAAAGGTGGATGGAAGGAATCAGCCTGTTCGGCCAAGGAGAGAGCAGGTTCAGGGTCCTCCTGACTGGCTCTGGTACATAGCCCTAAATGCTATTTAATTTAGGCGATATCGGCCTGCGTATAGGCACTTTTAGTGGCGGCTTGAATATAATTTGCCAATTATTAAATAAACTCGATCGAAACTAGCAGCGAATGAGTAGCTTGGAGGGTTCCCGTGTTAGTGTTTTGCTATTTGTTTTGCAAATACAAACCATAGCATAGCCTCTTCTCTCTTGAGCCTGATTCCTGGTGTGGATCGAGGTCTTCCCGGAAAGTAACACACTTTAGCGATCTGTTAGATGCTAGATAAAGTTAAGATGAAGGTAGGACACTGGACAGGACATGAAACGAACTGCTCTATCTGTATCTGCTGCTGCTTGCTGCCGAAACCATTAACCTAGCCGCTAGCCCACCAGGCTTTCCACCACCTCGGAGGAAAACAAAACTATCGTTTAGTTACCACAGAGTTACGACATTGAGGGGGCAGGAAATCTGAGCGCTCGAGCGACGAGCGCGGTTCATCATGCATCCCTGGACTGGGACAAGCTGGAGTTGGAAATACATTGTTTTCAACGAGGGCGGCACAAATAAGAGCTATTTTAAGGCATGATGTGTGCAACATGACAACTGTTTTAAAGTATTGTAGCCTACAGTGACAACTACAAGTCTCTGTAATGTTTATGTTGTACTATTACTACAAAACAATCTAAAATAAAGGTATTTAAGATCATTAAAGCTGAGCTGTTGCATGATATAGTCCCATGCATTTCTTGTCCCCATTTGCTGTATGCTCTTTGCCAATAGAAGTCTATGTACTAGAGCCGCCGTTGGACTGATGAAGTGAACGGAGTTGTCGTAATTCTGTCTTTACTCCATGGCCCTGGGAGAAAATAGGTTCTTACTAGTCCGTGTAGTTGAACTCGGAGAGATGGATTAGTGACTAACTTAACTTGCAGAGTGCAGTGTGTGTAGACGTGGTAACAGTCATCTGACCATGTGAAAGTCGTACTCCTTATAGTCCTGCACCAATTTAGAGTTAATAAAACGTTGCACTTTTTTTTATTTAAACCATGCTGGACTTTGCGATCTTCGCTGTGACATTTGTTGTCATTCTGGTCGGTGCGGTTCTCTATCTTTATCCGGTAAGTTCGTGAAACAATAACAGCAGTGTAGTTAGCCTGATAGCAAACAAACGAACCCCCTGCTGCTTTGTGTCTAAAACGGTTTGTAGTGGAACTTTAACATCTGCAAACCCCAAAAACAGATGTTGTATCTGGTATGCTCATCTGTTGTAACAGAAACGTCCTGACCCCGTGACCCATATATAGCCTACTGTACTGTACTGTATGTGTGTCAGTGAGGTGAGTGAGAGAGAGAAACTTCACTGGAGTCTGCATGCTCACATTTGTATTTAATTTGTTTATGTTTTTCAAACAAAATGCATATGGTTACAGAGCATACACTGAAACATATAGGCATTTATATAGGCATTTATTTTAAATGAATGTGTTTCCATTGACCATTGTGTCTCTTTTATCTGCTCACCATGATTCCAGTCTTCCAGGCGTGCTTCTGGCATTCCAGGTCTCAACCCCACAGATGAGAAGTAAGTTCACTTTATTATTGATTCATGTTCTTATCAGGGTGGGAATGTAACACATGGTGTTCTGAAGTAGTGTTTGGTTGGATTGAATTAATTGAAAACATAGGGTTGCAACTATGAAATACTTTGACCATAATAATCTTGAAGCCCATTTTATATTGTTATTTTTTTATGCTTTATGCTTATACGACCTTGCGATACATCACTGAGGATTCGTCCCAGGTGCATCCATGCGATATTCTTAGTTCTTAGTTACCTTATTTATAGTGACTCACAGGAATAGTCTGGTGACCACCGGAGAGACGGGTGATAGCCGGAATGTAGACGGCACCCAGGAGCAGTTTGGGATGCTCAACAACAACCCAGGAGGAAGCCCAACAACCCATGGTGAGGCCTTTAGGAGGGCCATTTCAAGCTGCAAGTGGAGCCTGCACTGCAGCACCACCATTACCCAGGTGGAGCCTGCAGAAACATAATTGCGGCTCAAGAATCTATAATTATTTTAGAAATCCATGTAGTACAACCGCATCTCCACTAGCTAAAGAGTGCTGGGTTGTCCAAAAGTGCCCTCCTACGGGCTTTCAGCCCCTGCCCCCTCCAACACTCCTCTCTTTGTCAGGGATGGGAACCTGCAGGACATCGTGAGACACGGCAGTCTGCACGAGTTCCTGCTGAGCCTGCACCAGGAGTTTGGACCCGTGGCGTCGTTCTGGATCGGAGGTCGGCCGGTGGTCAGCCTGGGCTCCGTGGAACAGCTACGGCAGCACATCAACCCCAACTGGACCAGTGAGTGTGAATTCTGTGAACCATTTATTTTTGTCCCTGCCTGGAACAACATATTTTCAGATGGGGGGTCCGCTGCCAAAATACAGATGATTCTGGGGATCCTTGACATAAACATAGCTGAGCACCACTTACATAGAAACAAGTCTCAGGTCTAAATGGGTTGAATCACAATGAGACATTGGTAGATATTTGGGTTGTGTAAACTGTAATGAATGAATGAAACGTCTCTCACTGTCTTCATAGCACATATACAAATTGTAATCAAAGCAGATTCTGCCATTATATAAAATCACAAAACCATCTTCCTGTTGAGTTGACTACTTACTGTAATTGGGCTGGACTGGACTGGACCAGTACAGTAGATCTGGACTGGACCAGTACATTAGATCTGTATCTTCAAGTAGTAAAACTCAACCAGGAAGTTGAAAATGCCATTCAAATAAAAATCTGAATGCCGTCTGGCAGAATCAGATTAGTTTTCCTTCTTTTATATATTGTAAAAGAGCGGTTTCACCTGGCGTAGGACGTAAGCCATTGAGGGCTGGAGACTGTTGGGGAATAAATAAGTATATCAATGAATCAGCTGAGTAACTATTGCAGATATCTCGCCACTATTTGGAGTTACATCATGGCAAAGTAACATTCACGCTGCATGTTTATCCCATTTTGGGCCGGGAACCCCTTTTGGTGTTATGCTTTAGCTATTGAAAAATAGCAGATCTACGCTACGAGCTCGTAGGTCTGCTATTTCTGAAAAATCGAAGAACGACTGACACAGAAACATAGCTTTTTCAGAAAACTGCCAGGACGTAGAAGACATTTTTAGAATCTGATCTCAGGTCAGAATGGGTTATTATCTTACCATAATTTGCCCCTTGTTCGTTCTCTTTTGAAATGGATATAAAATGTTTCCACGTTTGTGTTTCCTTCTGTTCTTCCCCCTCCCCAGCGGACTCCTTTGAGACGATGCTGAAGTCGTTGCTGGGTTACCAGGCGGGCATGGGGGGCGGGGCCACAGAGGCCATGATGAGGAAGAAGGTGTACGAGAACGCCATCGACAGCACGCTGAAGAACAACTTCCACCTGGTCCTCCAGGTTGGTGGGCTAGTGGAGCGTAGTTCAACTTCCACCTGGTCCTCCAGGTTGGTGGGCTAGTGGAGCGTAGTTCAACTTCCACCCGGTCCTCCAGGTTGGTGGGCTAGTGGAGCGTAGTTCAACTTCCACCCGGTCCTCCAGGTTGGTGGGCTAGTGGAGCGTAGTTCAACTTCCACCCGGTCCTCCAGGTTGGTGGGCTAGTGGAGCGTAGTTCAACTTCCACCTGGTCCTCCAGGTTGGTGGGCTAGTGGAGCGTAGTTCAACTTCCACCTGGTCCTCCAGGTTGGTGGGCTGGAGCTAGAGATGCTCCGATAATCGGCCAGCGATCGGTGATATCGGCCATATCGACTGATATTCACTCTGATCGGTATAATCGGCATTTACCCTACCTGGAGAAACTGATCTTTTACACCAGTTAAGTGGTATAAATGTCAATCGGATATAGAGAATAATATCATTTAGCATTTTTGTGACAGGCCTAAACATTCTCCCCTTCCTCCCCCCCCACACAGTTTTGACGTAGGTTTTGACCAGTGGTGGAAAATAACGAAGTACAATTACTTCGTTACTGTACTTAAGTACAAGTTTGGAGAATTTGTACTTTTATTGACTACTTTTCTTTTGCTGTATTTTTACTTTTACTTCGTTACATTTACAAGGAAAAAATCGTACTTTTAATGCGCTATATTTAAAATCGGACACCTCGTTACTCGCTACAAATTAAATAATAAAATCTTATATTTGGAATGCGCAGTTGAGAATTGAACAGGGCTGCTCCACTCTCAGATAATAGGGGGGCGGAGTTGTGTGCTGCTGCCTGGCCTGCTTTGAAGACGGCAAGACGCACACACTGTGTTTTGTCACACGCATTCAACATGGATGACCGAGACACAGTCTTAGCAGAAGGATTTTTTATTTTTGTCCTTGCCTTATGCCTAACGCCCATGCCTTAATATTTAGCGGAAAACCAACCAATAAGTCCCTATCCGACACAAATTTACTAATCTTTCTCAGCCGTCACTGGAGCGCGCATCTAGCTACTGCATGATCATGCACGCAGACAGACAGCAGACACTGTCCCAACTCCTAACACAAACACTGAGGGAACTTGTTGTTGTACACACATAATGTGCCACGAAAAATAGCTTCCAATAGCTTAGTTGGTTATTATCGCTTCGAGGAGGTACGTGTCCATAATATCGCCACGAACGGCCAACAAAAGACATCTCTCTTCCACAGTGAATGAAGCGCAGTGATGCATAATTTATTCTTCGCCGTACAAAGTGTTCCGTGCTGAAAATAGCTGATATACAAGCTCACAACTCGTCGCGTCCGGACACGTTGTGAGCTTGTAGATCAGCCAACCCCAGCATGCGGAGATGCAGGCTCTGAGAACGTTCAGAAACTTTTGCCTTCACAATAAAAGCATGCAAAAGCCCATATAGAGAAGGAAAAATAATTCGGTGGCATTTCACATTGCAAAAGAGCAATTTTTGTAAAATGTAAAAAATATATAAAAATTAATGCAAAAAAAGAACGAAAAATAACTATAATAGTTCATTTTTCAAACGATGAACTTTAGTTCAAAATTTGGAATGATGAACTATGAACGGAACTAGTTCATTTTAAAAATCAACAACTGTGAACTGAACTATAGTTCCTAAAAAAAAAGAACTTTCCCAACACGATGTATGCTGTTGGGGGTTCTGTATTTTCAGTATTTGTATGCTATTTAATTTTTTGGAATAAAGCCACTTTTGACAGGATGACAATTTTGGAAATTCATTTCTTTGTATTCATTTTGAAAATAATTTTGTATTTTGTACTTTGTACTTGTACTTTGTAATTTTTACTTTTATACTTAAGTACATTTTACGCCGGGTAAATTTTTGTACTTAAGTACATTTTATTTTAGGTACTTTTATACTTTTACTTAAGTAACTTTCTTAATGGGCACTTTGTACTTTTACTTAAGTAATTTTCAAGTAGAGAATCAGTACTTCTACTTAAGTAAAATATTTTTGTACTTTTTCCACCACTGGTTTTGACATATAATAATAACAATAAGTATTATCCCTAGCTGGAGCGTAATTCATATGGAAAGAAGGACAACGATATGCACATCCCACAGTTTTTAAATACGGTGCTGGACCTCAAAAAATGATCAAATGAAGAAAAAAAGTGGAATGTCCACCATATACACCATATCATTCTGCTCCCCGTCCTCTTTATTTCACCCTAATGAAACAACCCGGTGCGGGGCGAAACGTTGTTGAAAAGCGTGCCGAAAGTGGCCCCGTCTAGAAGCCCAGAATGCGTCGTACGTACGACAAACTGTTCAGCAATGAGATAATCGTTGGTTGTTTTGTGCGTTCCCTCCCTCTCTCTCTAAGCTGGTGGAGGAGCTGGTGGAGAAATGGCAGTCGTTCCCCCAGGCCCAGCACACCCCTCTGTGTTCCCACCTGCTGGGACTGTCCATGAAGACCCTCACCCAGCTGGCCCTGGGGCCGCGCTTCAAAGACGACGCGGAGGTCATGCGCTTCCGCAAGAACCACGATGCGGTGAGAGAATTAACAGACCGTGCTTGCTTGCTTCACCTGACAAATATGACATGTCATATATATATATATTTTTAACTGGGTTGTTCCTGACTGTCGCTCCTAATTCACCAGATCTGGTCAGAGATTGGGAAAGGCTACCAGGATGGCTCCATGGAGAAGAGCTCCAGCAGGAAGGGACATTATGAGAGTGGTGAGTGAGAGGAGGTTCAATACGTCTGTTGTCTCTCTCTCTCTCTCTCTCTCTCTCTCTCTCTCTCTCTCTCTCTCAAGGCAGATTACACATTAAAACCTAAGAGCTGACCAGTACAACCACAGTCTTATACCGGTCCGTTAGCCATTTGAGCAGCTCCGCTGGAGCAGTTGAGGGTTCCAGTGCCTTTGCTCAAGGGCACTCTGTGCTGGTGTTGGGCTAGGGAAGCTATAGGGTTCATGACATGTGGTTAAAGAGAGCGTCTTGTGTTGTCCAGCCCTGTCCGAGATGGAGTCAGTACTGCTGTCTGTGACTGCTGTCTGTTAACGAGAGAGTCTTGTGTTGTCCAGGCCTGTCCGAGATGGAGTCAGTACTGCTGTCTGTGACCAGGGAGAGGAAAGCCCTGCAGAGCCAGAGCGTGTTTGTAGACGCCTTGCTTCAATCCAGCCTCACAGAGAGACAGGTGAATACTAGAGCAAAACGTTTTAAAATCTTTGCTGGAATAACATATTTTCAGGTGGGGGTCCACCGGTCCACAGCCAATTACATATAATTCCTGGGGTCCTTTGACATGAAATAGTGTGAGCACCACTGATATAGAAACTTCAGAAAACTGCGATGATTTAGAAGACATGTTGTGTGGGTTAAAAAAAATACATCTTTAATGTGGGTCACACATTTTGCTATTTTACTCACAAGCTCTTGTTATTTCTTCGTGAAATGATGCAATGGTATTAAAGTGGGGTTCAATCACATCACAAATGTGACGACTTATACTTCAAAGTTGAAAGCCAGCAGAGAAATTAGATGATTTATTAAGTATTTTGACAGTGATAGTGTTTGTTTGTTGTATAATGAATCCTTTCAGATCATGGAGGACATCATGGTGTTCACTCTGGCAGGATGTGTCATCACAGCCAACTGTAAGTCAAGTTTGAGACGACTGCTTTTTAAAGGAATACTTAAACCCCATTTGAATTACTTAACACATGGAGCCTTGTGGGTGAGAGTGTCCTCCCTGGGATTTAGTGCTATAATAATAATAATATACGTAATTAAGTCAAAACTAATTTATTAGAAAAACTAGTTAAAAGGTTAAAAACTAGAAATCAAAAAAGGACAATTAATCGAGAACAATCGTGAAGAATCGTGCAGTTTGCTGTCCAATTCATTTTAGTTAGTCTTCTGTTTTTGCTTGTCTTTTTTTTATACTTATTTTCATGATAAACTATAAGAATCGTGTGATGATTCGTGACCTCAATTCTTGCGGAGGAAATTTGATCGAGAATCGTGCGGCACTACTGGGATTGGGAGGTCGGCGGGGGTTCAATACCAAAAACGGTAAAGACGTGCGTTTGTGACCCAATACCTCCCTGTTTGCCACTCAACATCAAGGGTTGGATAGGAGCTACTGACATACATGTGGGCTGTATTTTGCGTGTCTTAAGTACCTGGTCTTATTCCCTAACTTGAGTAAACTAAAGACCTGGAGGCGTGATCAATGCTCTTTGGCCACTCAGAATAGCCAAATGGCATTGATCACACGCCTCCAGGTCTTTAGTTTACTCAAGTTAGGGAATAAGACCTGGTACTTAAGACACGCAAAATACAGCCCTTTAGTAGCCTACTATCTAGTGTTGATTTCGTCGACTAAAACCAAGACAATTGTTTTTTCACTGACAAAAACTAAATGAAAACTAAGCTATGATGACTAAAAACTATGACCAAATATACTGACAATTTCGTCAACAAATACAAACTAGACTAAAATGTTAGGAAGGGACTGGTGGACAAGCTATCCAGTATAAGTCATTTTACAATATACAAATACAAGCTCACAAGGGACAGGCCCCAGGGGGTGTACACGGGACAGGACAGGCCCCAGGGGGTGTACACAGTACTTGTAAATCAAGCTGCCTCGCTAGAGTTGTTCCGATATTGATACTGGGACTGGTACAATTGACACTAGGCTGAACGAACGCAACGGGAGCAAGTCTGACCCCAACAAATGTCACTGATCATCCTCTATATCGCTTTTCTAACCGCATACCATCTGGACAAAGATTACAGATGACAACAATTATTATTAAGAATGTATGCTAAATGCCTTAATTGTAAAATTGTAATTGTTTGGTGCAGTGTGTGTTTGGGCCGTCCACTTCTTGTCCACGTCTGAAGAGGTTCAGGACAAGCTGTATGAAGAGCTGGAGGAGGTTCTGGGTTCTGGTCCCGTTACTCTGGACAAGATCCCTCAGCTCAGGTAAGACCAGTCACAGTTCAAACCTCCAGGTCCCTCAGCTCGGGTGCAGATCAGTCACAGTCACTTCATTTGTTCAATATTTAGTTGTATACAACACAGACATATCCACTTTTCACTTTTTTCAAACCTAAAAATAGTTAAAATATTTCCTTTTTTTTTTTTTAACACGAAACTAACCAAAGTACTAAAACACTCAAAAATCTAAATGGCTCTTTGAAGTTGAGGGTTGTTATAGATGAGCAAAGCAAAGAACAACCCAAGGCCACACAGCATTTTTTTTAAAGCCTCTAAGATCATGGCCGACGGTTTTTCCACAGATTAACCCATTTTCTAGGTATTAAATATCTTACTGACATAGTGATTGTACTCCCCGTTTCCCCTCCAAAATAAAATATGTACACACTCTTTGAGTCTTTTATGTTCGAGTCATTTAGCTGAGAGATTTACAACCGGTCGGTCTCCAGAGGAAGTTCATATATCGCCCCCACACTACAAATAGACGACATGAAGTAGTACAAGGTCAAATAAATCCATTAAGCAGAGAAAATATGATCCTGTGATTACAGGAGCACACCATGGGGAAGTGGTGCAATAATACCAATAATAATAATCATGTGTAAACTAAAATATGAGATTGAAGGAAGGATTATTATTATTTGGAAAATGAACTCTGTTGACTTCCAGTTTAGGAAGATACGGACATTAAAGTGAAATATTGATCGGTTCAGTTGCCCTGCTCTGATGGCCCGTTTCTGTCCTGGACCCGCAGATACTGCCAGCAGGTTCTGAACGAGACGGTCAGGACCGCCAAGCTCACCCCCGTCGCAGCCCGCCTTCAGGAAGTGGAAGGGAAAGTGGATCAGCATGTCATCCCCAAAGAGGTATCCGTTCTCTCTCCGTCTGTCTCGTCTGCTGCTCATCGCTATAGGTTATCACAAAGTAAAGTGAATAATTAATATAATATGTGTTGCTTTTTTTTAATGGTATTTCCAGACTCTAGTCATCTATGCACTAGGAGTCGTCTTGCAGGATCCAGACACTTGGAGTGTCCCATACAGGTTGGCGTGAATTTAATTTACTTTTGACAATTTATTTCCTGATTAATTTGCTTGGTTCTTGTAGGTTTCAGACGACCTGAGAAGAGCTGATTAAAAACAAACGAAAGTAGATACTAGATACGCGTAGGAGCGAGGCGCTGCACTCTCTGTAGAAAGCTCTTTATTACATCTTGAACATGACGTTTCTGCCCCATATGAACTTCATTAGATCCAGTGATGGTGCATTGTCCTGTTGGGAGAGCCAAGTGCCTTCTTCCTATGATTCAGTGTTGTTTGTGTCGACTAAATCTAAGACGAAAAATGTTCGTCGACTACCTTTTCCCACTGACAAAAACTAAATTGAAACTAAATGAAAACTAAGCTATGATGACTAAAAACTAAGACTAAATATACTGTCAATTTTGTCAACAAATAAACACTAAAGTAAAATGTTAAGGTGGACAAGTGGACAAGAGATCCAGTATAAGTCATTTTACACTTGGTTGCATGCTGAAAATAGGAGATCTACAAGCTCAGTCATTACGACGGCATCAAGGCCCGCCAAAATACATTTTAGTCGACTAAATGAACTGTCGATTTAGTCGACTAAAATCTTATGATATTTAGCCGACTGAAACTAGACCAAACACTAAAACATTCCAGGTGACTAAAAACTAAAAAGTGACTAAAACTAAATGAAGACGTTTCAATGACTAAAACTAAAATAGCTGCCAAAAACAACACTGCTACGAATGTATAATTTCTCAAAACATATTGTAATTTGTGTCTACATTCTCCTCCCCCACACATTTGACGTTGTGTTGTAATTTATTGGACATTGTGTTTATAATTTGTGACACTCGCAGATTTGACCCGGATCGATTTGAGGAGGAGTCGGCCAGCAAGAGCTTCTCCCTGCTGGGTTTCTCTGGAAACCAAGCATGCCCAGAGCTGAGGTACAAACGCCCGTCCTCGCATAACATTTAGAGTTGGGGGTTGTTGTTTTTCTTAATGTAAACTGGGAGGTCTGAGTCTTTCTGTTTATTTATTGAGGCAGCTCGTTGGTAAGAAAGTGGAGAGGAAAAGGAGTGTCTGAATTGCACAGGGGAGGCACTGTGCCGGGTGCGGGGCTCCATCCCAGGCCCATAGCGTCCTAGACGGGGAGCCAATGCAGCGCCTCTGGGGACTTGAAAGAGAAACGTTATGGGTAGCTAATCATTGCAGGGTTTTTTTTTAAAACAAAGATTTATTCGCAGCTGTCCACCGGAATGTCAGTATAGCCTGCCACAAATCTTCCCCAGAGCAGTAGAATAACACGTTACATGTGAGATTCATGTTGTTTTTTACTGCTCAGTATGTTATGGCTTCTTAACCACGACCGTGTATATACTCAGTTGATCGGGGTCCCCTAGGACTCTAGTCTACACTAGTGGCCCTATCTTGGGCGCGCCTTACACTATATCACTGTAACTCAATGCCGTATTTTACTATCTTGAAAAACATTTTAAAATAGTTTAACCAGCCGATCTACATTGACACGTTGTGAGCTTGTAGATGGGCTATTTGAACTATTTTAAAATGTTTTTCAAAGCTAAATTAGTTTAGTGATAATTAAGGGGTATAAGGGGTGGCTCAAGGTATAACACTTGGTCTGATCCTTCTCTATGCCAAAACATTTCACTGAAAATAGATGATCTGCAAAGCTCAAAAGGGTCGCGTGACAGAGTATAAATAAAATCAAAAATAATTACAGGGTGTCCTTAAAAAGCAAGGCATTCCCTTTCTCTGGCCACGTTATCCAGCTCTGACTGGGGGGGGATCCCGAGGCATTCCCCAGGGTGGAGATATAACCCCCCACCTGGGTGGTTGTTCTGCCCAGCTGGCCGTGCCTGGAAAACCTCCCTAGGGAGACCTCCAGGAGGCATTCCTCCTTACTACCGTATATGTCAGCAGCTAAGCAAGCACCTCAACAAACTTGCCTCTTTTCTATGCAAAAGGAGCAGCTGCTCAACTCCACATCTCTCACAGAAGACTGAGCTCTTCTCACCTTATCCCTAAGGGAGATGTCAGCCACCCTCCTGGGAAATGCCATTCCGGACGCCTTTATCTTGTTCTTTCGGTCATGAGTAGGAAGGAACGACGGTTGACCTGTAGATGCAGAGCTTTGCCTTCTGGCTAAGTTAATTCTCTTTTCATCATAATGGTGCTGCTCAGCGAATGCAATACCTCCCCTGCTGCTTTGATTCTCCTTCTGAACTCATTTTCTGTCTTTCCCCAAGATACTTGAATTCATTCACTTGGGGTAAGGAGTCATTCTTCCACTTTTTGGAAAGCTAAAATAACGGACAACGTTATTTCAACCAGTTCTTCCCCCTCCGTCAGGCGCCCTGGCTGGCCAGGGGGTGGCAGTTTAGAGACCAGGATTATTGCATGTGTTTTTGTGAGGGTACCTACCCTAGGGGACACGGAGAGAACATGTGAGGGTATACCTACCCTAGGGGACACAGGGAGAACATTTGAGGGTACCTACCCTAGGGGACACGGAGAGAACATGTGAGGGTATACCTACCCTAGGGGACACAGGGAGAACATTTGAGGGTACCTACCCTAGGGGACACAGGGAAAACATGTGAGGGTACGTACCCTATAGGGGACACGGGGAGAACATGTGAGGTTACCTACCCTAGGGGACACGGGGAGAACATGTGAGGGTATACCTACCCTAGGGGACACGGGGAGAACACTTGCGTGTCCCATCCTACATGACTATGTGTTGACGTCTCTTGTCAGGTTCGCCTACACTGTCGCCGCTGTCCTGCTCAGCACGTTGGTACGACGGCTCAAGGTCCACCGGTTGAAGGGTCAAGTCGTGGAGGTGAAATCCGAACTGGTTTCCACCCCTAAAGACGACACCTGGGTCACCGTCAGTGAAAGAAGATAGAATTTACCCTCCTCCAACTTCCTGACCATGCAGTGGAACCTCTGGAAACTATTACTAATACAGCAATCTCTCTGTTCTCCCCCGAGAGGACATTAAACATTAATGTGGAGGTTCTTTGGCCAGTGTCTCTGATTTAATAATGTAGATGCTTTGTTGTTTCTGTTCAAGAAGGACTGCAGTTATGAAATTAATGATTTACAGCGTTCAGTGTTCAACTATTGTTTTAACATAGAAAGACATTTCATTTCGGTTAGCACTTTTTTTGTTTGTGTTTAGTGTTTACATGCTTTGTTCACCCAATAAGCCTTAGACCACATTATTTCACCTCGTTTAGCATCCACATTCCAGATGAAAATGTGTCATTAAAAAAAGATGTATAGACAGTATACTAATTAACCTGATATACCAAACTCAGGAGTTATACATGACATCCCTTTTTTATAGAAAAAAAATAAACCTTTCTAGTACTATTTGTTGTAGTCAATTTGAATGTGAGATGTTTCATTTGAATCGAGATACATACCATGCATTTCTGCTGTTCCATTTAACTTTTCTTATTTTTGAGTGGTGCTATAGTGCCACTCCAATACGCAGCAATGTGTGTGTGTGTCTGTATGTATGTGTACGTGTCTGTCCGTCCGAGCACGGAAAAATGCTATCATTTTTCACCACCAAGTGTCACTGTTGCACATCCTATTCCTAACACGCACACACAGGCACACAGGCACACACACACACACACACACACACACACACACACACACACACACACACACACACACACAGGCCAGGGAGGAGGGTTTGTACAGTACAGTACAGTACAATACTACAGCACGAGTACAGTACAGCAGCACTCGGTTCAGACGGGTCTGATTTTTCTTTTAAATAGCAAATAATTTAAATAATAAAAGCTCTAGCAGTGACTGAACCCTTTTAGGACCCTCCGTTTGACATGGATTAGGCTACTGACCCCTGTTTAGTGGCATTTCTATCTCTGGGACACCAATTTTATTTATATATTGTAAAGATAATAGTGCACATTTGTACACTCTTGAGTGAGTTACACAGACACAGTCCTAACTATCTTTTCTAGAATTTAGCTGGGGACTCGGGGACCCCCTGGAACTCCCTCGCGGACCCCTGGGGGTCCCTGGACCCCACTTTGACAACCACTGCGTTAGAAGACCAGACCATTGCAGTAGTAGTAGCCGCCACCACCACCACATTATTTATATACTGTTTTTATACCGTATTTATAAAAAATAATTATTTAATTGGATGGATGGGAGAGCCTTGTAGTAGCGCCACATGTCCAGTGTGTGACACTAGTGAGCCAACACAAGCGCGCGCACACACACACACACACACACACCACACACACACGCACAGTCAGTCGCACACACACACAGCTAAAGATGTGAAAATGGCGGAGTTACAAATGCTTTTGGAAGAGGAGATCCCGGCAGGTCGCAGCGCGTTACTGGACAGTTTCACCAACTTGGAGAGAGTCGCGGAGTATTGTGAAAGCAACTATGTTCAGGTACGTGTCGTCCTGGAGCGGACATGTTTGTTAAAAACACGCCATGGCTGTGTGTGTGTGTGGCGAGAGAGAGAGGCAGCCCCACTGTACACTACACAGCCTGCACCACAGCACAGCCAACGGTTAGCTTAGCATCATTAGCATCGGTCCGTTCGCCCACTACAGTGATGCTAAGCTAAGATGCTAATGATGCTAAGCTAAAAGCTACCGTTGGTTGGTTGTGGTGCAGGTCTGCAGCCAGCAGCACCAAGGATGGCGTCACTGACGTCACCCTTTTCATTTCATATAATTATGTGTCATTGTTTTTTATTATTGATAATATTTTGTATATATAAATGATGCAATTTGCGCACTGACGTCACCATTTTCATACATTATGTCCTTTTTGTTTATAATTTTGTTATTGATAATTTAGAATTTTTATATGAATGGTACAATTTAATGAGGTTGTTGGTGTGAGCTTGTATAGATCTGTATTTCCAAAACCTCTTTTAAGCATTTGATAACATTCGGCATAGTGAGTACTTTTGGTACTTAAGTACATTCTGATGCCAATACTTGTATTTATACTTTCACTCCCTTCAAATAAGGAGCTTCATTGGCATGAGAAAACTTACGTTTAAACATTGCCAAAGCAAGTTTAAAAATAAAATAAAAAAACTGTTGAAAATGGGATATATATAAGTAGACACTGCAGAGCTATGTCACATTGCATCATTATATACATGTTATAAAGCTGTTTCTAAACAAATAGCATTTGTTCGCAGTCACTTTGGGACAAATGGTAGCATTGATTTAATACTTCTCAAGACTAATTTAAATAGTATACAAAAATCTGAATGATTTAAGATGTGTTTTATACTACCTGTTTTGGTACAGATAGTATAGTAGTCCTTTATTCGGGTGGTTGTATTCCATTAGCTAACTCAAGTACGTGTTGAATTGAGACACTTTGTGTGAGGACTTTTTTCCACCACTGACTAAATTAAAGTATCGGGACGTCACCATCGTGTCCTTGTTATTTACGTCTGTTCTCCTCCTCGGTGCAGGCTGTATGTTTTCTCCTTATAACCGAAGCTAATGTTCTAGTCTGTCATCATTAAACAACAACAACAACACAGTCACACTTCATTACAAACCAAGGGGTTTTAATCTATCTAGTGGCTGTTAATGTGGACTATAGTGTTCCATTATTATATAAATTATGTCTGCGAACGAACCAGTGATCTATTCTATCGTGTTTTAGCCAGCTGGCTGGGCTAGCTCGTAATGTAGCTTCCGTGTTACACGGATATTGGTGACCCGTCGAATACTTCGCCTCCAGTATAATGCTATACAGATTTGTTTAGAATTAGAACCGCTTTTGCAGGATTTATGTTTGGAATTAATCTTTAAATATAAGCTCTATAGTATATCATTTAAACCTGGGATGTATATTTTTAAAAACCCATCTTGATAAGGACTAACTAACAATCCTGTGATACGTCTCGGAATATCGCAAAACGGACAGACACATTTCGATGGGCCACCAATCCCGTTGTAGCATCGGAATCACCCACCACGGATCCCTTCTGAAGCATTCAGCCAGCCAGCTGGGTTGGTTGGTTGTTTGACGGCCCCGTCAAATCAATACCAATCAATCAGTGTGCTTCTATCTGCAGCAATGTATCGATACATGCCTTTACCCGGGCATGTATACATTACATCTCTTACTTATGGGCTTTGATTAACAGAAAGCCTATTTAGAACCTATTACAGTGTAGTGTATATGCTGCTATGACAGTTCGTGATGATATGGGGTTGGTTGGCTGGTGTAGGTGTGATGAATTCCTATGCATGCAAGATCTATGCAGAGACACTGCAAACACATTTTCTTGCTGCTCTGGCAGATATCTGAAATATGCACGTAATTACTGCAAATGTTTATGTATCCTGGCGTGGCTTTATAGCCGAGGTTATTTATTTATCACCTTTGTTTATTGCCTTGTGCTTCGGGTGATCTAAAAGAAACCACCCGATTCTGCTGAAGGGAAAATTGGGAATCTTAATATCTAAAGTGATATATGGTGTTGTTGTTGTTGAATGTCACCGATGTATCTGTCTGAGAGAGGGTCCATTTGGTTACATTTGTATTCTCTTGAGAGTTACAAATGAAATGGGTGAATGAATTTATACTGACATATTTTGTACTGTGTAGCCTGCTGTCTATGAAACACTTCCCCTTTCCGATCTTGTGATCAGATGAACTAAGTGTGAATGAATCATTGCATGTTGGCTGTGGAAAATGGCTGTATCTTGTTGGTGTGGCAGAACTTCTCTAATCCCCCAAAAAAACGCACACGGCCAGGGCCTCCTGTAAAATACTGGAGGTCTCTCAATCGCTGTTTTGTAGTAGTGAGTGAGCGAAGAGGCTTTTTTGGCGCCGTGCGAAAACAAAAAACAATCTGACATCATTGATGAAATACAGTCGATCGGGTCTGACAGGTAAGGTTGGAGGTGTCGGGCCCTCTGGGTAAATCGCGTCTTGCCGGCTGGCAGGTTGCCCCACTTTGCATGTCAGCCTGCGAGATCCTCGCCACTGTTGTCAGATTGAAATAGTCACCTGCATTTATCGTCACTCTCTGATGAGACCGAATGACGAAGCAAGCAACACATTGATTTCATATTTTTAGTGGTGTGCTTTTTGAGGAGCCAGCCACAGGTGTTTTGATTTTACCCCATTCAGGACGGGAACCCCTTTTGGTGTTTTTAAAAGCATTATTTTATACTATATGTTATAAAAATAGCAGATCTACAAGCTTATACGAGCTTGTAGGTCTGCTATTTTTGAAAAATCATGAAAATGTTGCGCAAATCTTTGACTACCGGTGTATATATTATTGGGGGGGGGTCTCTGGACAACATACTTTGAGATTGAGGTTCGGGGCCAATTACGGTACATACAATTCTGGGGGTCCTTGACATGAAATAGTTTAAGGAACCACTGATATAGAAACATAGGTTTTTCAGGAAATTGCTAGGATTTAGAAGACATTTGTAGAATCGTCCTCAGTTCTAAATGGGTTAAAAGGCAGGTAGTTACTTGACAGTTGACAGACATGCATTTCTATCTGCCATTTTGTA
Source organism: Protomyctophum bolini (assembly GCF_963924005.1). Taxonomy (NCBI): domain Eukaryota; kingdom Metazoa; phylum Chordata; class Actinopteri; order Myctophiformes; family Myctophidae; genus Protomyctophum; species Protomyctophum bolini. The sequence continues at coordinate 6,422,680 of NC_137885.1, forward strand.
ATGTCCTATTCTCATACTCTGTTTTGACAAAAAAAAATCGTGTTCGACTCATTTATTTAGAATTCAGATCAGTTCATCACTTTATGCGTTAATCTGGTGTTTTCTTCTCTTTGTTTGTTTACAAGGCAAGTAGCCAGGGCTTTAGATTACCTCCAGCTAAATGGTGGTCTATTATTATTACTATTATGATGTTTCTGTAGAAGCCATTTTGGCACATGATCATCCGTCATTAATAAGAGATTCTATTCTGAGAATCTTAAAGACTTATAGGCCCTATAGGCTGACACACGTTGGATTTGCAAGGCACTAACTGGACACAACAACGTTAATTGCTGCCAATGTGTGTATGATGTCCTGACCTACGCTATTTCATTTTTTGGCAATAACCTGCTTGTCCTCATGCTTGGCTTGGGCCGTAGATCATTTTGGCTGCACCCTCCTTCTACCCTGCCGGTTTATTTGCGACCGTTGCATGGGTGACTAATTGTTGCATGCGTTGTTAGCCAACACTTGGGAGTGAACACACACAAGAAGATAATGTCTTAATTCATCCGTTTGCAAGAGTGTACAGAGGCGGTTAACGTTTTCACATTACATGTGAAGACTAAAGAGGCTACTAAAATGTGTGGGATTTTACTGGCTGCTCGCCGGGTGGCGCATTGATAAAGTCCCTAGACCCACCACAGAGGTTGTGGGTTAGAATCCACCGTGGTGCATCCAGCAGTTCAGAATGTGATGTTAAACGCTGAAAATAGCAGATCTACAAGCTCGCAGCGCGACGTGTTGTGCGCTTGTAGACCTGCTATTTCTAGCATGCAACCCAGTGGAATATCAGTATCACTTATACTGGATCTCTTGTCCACTAGTTTCTTCCTAACATTTTAGTCTAAGTTATTTGTTGACGAAATTGTCAATATATTTAGTCTTAGTTTTAGTCGTCATAGCTTAGTTATGTAGTTATGTAACTTATGTATGTATATGTACTAGTTTCCATTTAGTTTTCGTCAGTGGAAAAAGGTAGTGGACGGACATTTTTCGTCTTAGTTTTAGTCGCCGATTCCGATGCTACAACGGGACTGGTGGCCCATCGAAATGTGTGTCTGTCCGTTTTGCGATTGGTCAATGCACGTGACATCCTCCTACGGGTGGGGAGGGTGCTATTGGTCATTGCACGTGACATCCTCCTACGGGCTTGTCAGCGTCTGTTGGACGGGAGGAGTAGGAAGAAGGCCCTACAATCCTCCTGGTGGGGGCTCCTCACTGGCGGCACATATAGTCCTTGTATTGCTGCAGCTGGCACGGGTTCGAATCTGACCAGAGAGGGACTCGAACCCGAGCTGCATGTCAGACAGTCCCTCTCTCTCTCTCTCTCGTCATTCCTGTCTTCTTTCTAGCTGATTAATGAGCTATTCTTGTGAAAATAGCAGATCTCTACAAGCTCACATGTTGGTTATTGGTTCTAATTATCGGGTATGAGAGATTTTGGGCGTAATTGGGTTGAAAAACTTGAAATAAGAAAATGAATACAACACACTAAATCTAGCGAGCCTATTCCCACTGTGGTACTTTTAAGTGTATTCAGGGGATACATTTACAACCCAACAAATGTATGTATGGCATATAATGACATTAGATCGTATAATGAACCGCAAAGTTCTGTGTTTTCAAAATGTGCAGTCAGTCTATTTACCTTGTTTAGCGGTTGTGCTTATCTAGCCCATTTTGGGGGGGGGGGGGAACCCCTTTTGGTGTTAGCATTATGCTATGCTTTAGATATTGAAAAATAGCAGATCTACAAGCTGTCTGGAATCTGGATGTAGAAGACATTTTTAGAATCTGATCTCAGGTCAAAATGGGTTAAAGTAATGAGAGTGATGGAGCAGACTGTTGCCGTCTTTGCTTCAAGGACACTTCATTAGGTGACATGGGTATTTTGGTGTTCCATTATGTCGTTGAGCTTGTTCTTGGTTGATTCCAACTGAACAACGCACCCTGCGTCGAGCCAGATTATTTCCTGGAACAGGTTTACAATTTAGACATTTGGCTGACGCTCTTAATCCAGAGCGATTTACAGTAAGCAAGAACACAGCAGTACAGCACTGTACTGTCACACTGATCACATATCATCATATATACATACAGCTACAGTGTGTGTGTGTGTGTGTTAGGCTGTGCAACAGTGACACTTGGATGTGAAAACCAACCAAACGCTATTTTCGTACTTGGACAGACCCAGCCAGAGACAGACCCAGCCAGAGACAGACCCAGAGCCAGAGACAGACCCAGCCAGGGACAGACCCAGAGCCAGAGACAGACCCAGAGCCAGAGACAGACCCAGCCAGGGACAGACCCAGCCAGGGACAGACCCAGAGCCAGAGACAGACCCAGCCAGGGACAGACCCAGAGCCAGAGACAGACCCAGCCAGAGACAGACCCAGCCAGGGACAGACCCAGCCAGGGACAGACCCAGCCAGAGACAGACCCAGCCAGAGACAGACCCAGAGCCAGGGACAGACCCAGCCAGGGACAGACCCAGCCAGGGACAGACCCAGAGCCAGAGACAGACCCAGCCAGAGACAGACAAATCTCCGTAATGGAGTGGTTGCACCACTCAAAAATAGTCATCATGAATCCTACGCAAGATAAGAACCAGTGGAATATATATATAATTAAACTATGTCAGGTCGTCGAGGCTAGGGCTGGTGCTACGGCAAAGTGCCATGGGCTATAAGATGGAGTCTGAAGAGGTGGGTTTTCAGACTACGGCGGAAGACTGGGAGTGAGTCTGCAGTTCTGACTGCTATGGGAATAGAACTATGGCATTCCATAGTTTTTTTTTTAGAGCCAGATGGGAGAAGAGTTTGGGTCATGTTGTTCAGCGCTCTCCCGGCGTTTTTACTAGTGAAGGTACTTCGGTCGGTTCACTCCCTGCGTCGGCTGATCTGAGCGTGTGTTTGCGGGAGGGTTCTGTAGGGGGGAGGGGGGTTCTGTAGGGTCTGATGCAAGATATGGGGGTGCCATTCCTTTGGTTCTCTTCAAGGCTAGCATCAGAGTTGTGTACTCTGTGTGGGCGGCGGCCGTGACCAGTTTGGAATTCATCAAAGGTCCTGGAATTTCTTTTTGGACATGCATTGTTTTCAGCTATTGATTTAATAATAATAATTACAAAAAAACATTGTTTGTATCCATAACATTACACGTGTGTAACATAAGTTGGTTTTTGCCAAGCGGGCTGCGTGACTGCACTCTGAGTTATAGACCCATAAGGGTCCATTTGGTTCACAACTATCATTTAGCTGGGGTCCGGGGGGACCCCCACAGGAATCCCCTCAGGGCCCCTGGCGGTCCCCTGGACCCCACTTTGGGAGCCCATGTACTAAAGACCCTGGAGAGATGTAGCGAGACACCCCATTACTGAACAAACACTATATAAATGTCACAGTGATCCCAATATAGAGCTATTTATTAACACTTCATTTAACAGTAAGAGTAAAAAGTAAAACACTTAAACCAACTTTAATGGACCCTCATTTATTTTGCCATTGAATTAGGAAGAATCTTGGCAGTTGCAAAAGCTACAATGTCGAGAAGCTGCATGTCTCTCTCTCTCTCTCTCTCTCTCTCTTTACTGCCATGTCTAAATGACAGATAAACCGCCTGAAAACTATAATCTTAAAGAATAAATGGTGTGTTGGATCATTGTACAGTAGAGACAATGTTGGTGTAATGCGTAACGCAGGGGACCAGGGGAAGGAAAAGGTCCATCTCTCATAGCAGAAAACACACTGCATCCGTCCAGAAACGTTTAGCTGATCCAGATGTATACTTCTGATGGTCCTGTTTGTCTGCCCACGCCTCAACCTTTTTTTTGTTTTGGCTCGAATTGTCTGAAAACTATTTTTCTTTTTTACAATTCCTCTGGTGCAACTTGCAGCTGTGTGCGTCATGTTCGCTGTCACATTAAGCAGCACACTCCTCCAAAAACACACGGACTAAAATATTACACACTGAGGCTTTGTCCTCTACCGAATTAATAGTTCCACGGACCATTATTAGTAAGCAAGGGACTTTGAGAGGCTAAAAGTTGGAATTTAGAGATTAGTTATTATCAGTGTTGGAATACTTGGAAAGTAACTAAACGACTAAAGTAATGTATTACTTTAGTAGTTCCCAGCCTCCCACAGAACGGAAGGTACCTCTGGGGGAGTTGGCTCTCACCACAAACATTCAGCCCCACCACCCCCAGCTTTTAGATAACTGCTAACAGGTGAAATGATCTAATGAATGAAATAAATAATATTAGCCAGAAGCTCTTTGTCTCATTTAGTTTCTGTGGTTTTCAAAGTGGATGTAAAACAAAAACAAAACAGATTTATTCATCTTTAATGTATTTTTGGGTAGTTGGGACATGTCTAAAATTACGTCAAATCTCAGTTATAAGGTGATGGCTAAATAAGTGCCATAAATCTGATTTAATCGATGAATCGTTAAAAAAAAATCGTCCCATGAATCGATTATTAAAATTAATAATTGTAAGTTGCAGCCCTACTGACTATACATGCGTCCATCATATGTGTGCTAAATAAATTCCAAATTACTAGATAATCCAACCTTTTGGTGTTAGCATTATGTTATGCTTTAGCTATTGAAAAATACCAGATCTACAAGCTCATAGCATGCCACCGAGTGGCGCGCTACGAGCTTGTAGGTCTGCTATTTAAAAAAAAAAAAAAGAGAAAATGTGGCACAGATCTTTGAATATATTCTAACATTTTTAACTCAAATCTTTGCTTCGGGGGGGGGGGGGGGGGGTCTGGAACATCATTTTTTCAGATGGGGATCGGTGGCCAATTACATACATTTTTGGGGGTCCTTGTCATGAAACTGTTTGAGAACCACTGACATAGAAACATGGGTTTTTCAGAAAACTGTCAGGATTTAGAAGGTATTTGTAGAATCGAGCTCGGGTCTAAATGGGAAATCTGAAAACAAGCTGGGCCGCCTGTTTTGGTTTTTTTGTTAACTTGACAGAAGTTCTTGTATACCTTCTGCAAGTGACACAGAGGGCTGTATTTTGCGTGTCTTAAGTACCAGGTCTTATTCCCTAACTTGAGTAAACTTAAGACCTGGAGGCGTGGTCAATGCTTTTTGGCCACTCAGAATAGCCAAATGGCATTGATCACGCCTCCAGGTCTTTAGTTTACTCAAGTTAGGGAATAAGACCTGGTACTTAAGACACGCAAAATACAGCCCAGAGTGTCTTGGACTTCTGTAGAGTCGGTGACTCACGTCTTGTTCAGAGAATGAAGTGGAAACCTTTGGGGGCGGCTGTGGCTCAGGGGGTAGGGCAGGTCGTCCAATGGTCCGTGGGTCGGCGGTTCGAATCCCGGCTCCTCCCGTCCTACACGTCGAAGTGTCCTTGGGCAAGACGCTGAGCCCTATACGTTGCCTCCAGTGGTCGTTGCCACCATTGGTGTCTGAACGTGGGAAGTGAGGACGCTTCAGGCGTCGACTGTTCGCCGCTTCACCCCCCCCAACGTATGAGTGAATGAACCATTCTAAAGCGCCGTGAGTAAGCACGTAGTGCATAGAAAAGCGCTATAAAAAATGCAATCCATTATTAAACCTTTTGCTACGGTAAAGTCACTCATTCTAGTGCACTGCAGTCAGTGGTACTATAGTCTGTTGGGACTCGGTGAGTGGGACACCGTTGCCGTCCGTACGGCAGTGGTTTTCAACCCTTTTTCATGCCATTTAGCCTCTCGGAACCAAAATGTGAGAATTCTGTTATATCGTTTAGATAATATTGTGTCACCATTCCATGCTGTGTCGATGTCGGTGCCGTTGGGAGAGGCAAACGTTAACGGCGTTGATCAAAATATCAATTCTTCTACATTACTCTAACCGTGTTCTTGTAAAAATTAAGTAATACAGATGTTTAAAGGAGAATTCCATACTAAAAGGCTTTCTTACCTTTCTTTGTAGTTGTTGTTACGTCCCCATCAAAGAGGTCCAGGTGTTATTTTGTGCAAAAGCTCCTTATTGGCTGTTTCCCCTACCATAAGCCCTCAATGAATTGCATTGAATTTAATGGGAATATGGGGTGTTGTGCTAATTCGCTTATTTCCATCGAAATAAGTAGTAAAGTGTGGGTTATTATTTACATTATGAAGAGAGGATATATACAAATAATATATACTTTTGAGCGATGGAAATAAGCGAATTAGCACAACACCCCATACATCCCATTCAATTCAATGCAATTCATTTAGGGCTTATGGTAGGGGAAATAGCCAATAAGGAGCTTTTGCACAAAATAACACCTGGACCTCTTTGATGGGGACGTAACAACTACAAAGAAAGAGAGGCTGGTGTTTTGTTAGACTGACTTTAATGTCTTGTAAATTAACCCGTTTTGGGGCAGGAACCCCTTTTGGTGTAAGCATTATGTCATGCTTTAGCTATTGAAAAAATAGCAGACCTACAAGCTCGTAGCGCGCCACTCGGTGGCGCGCTACGAGCTTGTAGGTCTGCTATTTTTGAAAAATTCGAAGAACGACCGACATAGAAACATAGCTTTTTCAGAAAACTGTCAGGATGTATAGAAGACATTTTTTTAGAATCTGATCTCAGGTCAGAATGTTAAACTGTCAGGATGTATAGAAGACATTTTTAGAATCTGATCTCCGGTCAGAATGGGTTAAAAGATCTCTCGGACGGGGGTCTGATGACCCCCACGTCAGTACGTCTCTCGCTGGCCTTCAGAAAAGACTTGTAGTTGAAAACAAGAAAGGGCATCTTTCAGTAACATGAAGGAGGAGGAGCCGTCTGCCTCACTGTGGCTCCTGGAACATAGAAGTCATGTTCATTACTCATTGTTCCATTTCAAATGTCTAAAAAAATCTTTTTTTGAAAATAGCAGAATAGCATTGTGAGATTGGAGATCGTCTATTTTTCAAATGGCCAACATGTATGGACTGGGTTGAAGTGGTTAATGTATGTTTTGTAATAATAATAATAATAATAATAATACAAATCTACAAAGTAACAAGTAACAACTACAGTTGGAGTGGAGTAAAAGTACAATATTTGCATCTGAAATGTAGTGGATTAGTTAAGTAAAAGTACAGAAATGTGGAAATGTCTCAGTAGAGTAAAACAGTACCACCATAACTCAGGGGTGCCCACACTTTTTAGACTTGAGATCTACTTTCAAAATGACCTGCTTAACCAGATCAACCCACCAAAAAAAACAATATATAGGCCTATTATCCCATTGCTGAAAATATAGTTACAGACAAACGCACTTGGAAGGGGAATGGAAAAAAAGGAGTAACAAAAAAGAAGTAAATAACTTTGTAATACTGACGTTTGTGAGAAAATCTCTTGAAAACAAAAAGTATTGCATTTTGGGTTTGAGCTTCCTTTTTTTTTTGTGTCTATTAATCAAATCTATTGAAAAATAGCAGATCTACAAGCTCATAGCGCGCCACCGAGTGGCGCGCTACGAGCTTGTAGGTCTGCTATTTTTGAAAAATCGAAGAACGACTGACATTTTTAGAATCTGATCTCAGGTCAGAATGGGTTAATCAGACCAGTGCGTGTCCAATGGAAACCTCGTATGAATCTGCTCTCAGGTCAGAATGGGTTAATAGGAGCGTTTTGTTTTTGTTCCCCTGCTTGTGTTTTGCAGTCACCGGATAAGCACAGGGCGCTGGAGGAGACCAAGAACTACACTACCCAGTCTCTGGCCAGCGTGGCCTACCTGATCAACACCCTGGCCAACAATGTCCTCCAAATGCTGGACATCCAGGCCTCGCAGCTCCGACGCATGGAGTCCTCCATCAACCACATCTCACAGGTACGCAAGTACACGTACACACACACGCGCGCACGCACACACACACACACACACACACACACACACACACACACACACACACACACAGGTGCTGGTGAAGACGATGTTTGTGTCCTAGGGCTGGAAACATTATCGATATGCGAGAATAGATATCGTGTGGACGTTTGGACATGGTGATATCTGGTGAACGTGGTATTTTATTTAGCATATTTGGAGTAAAGCCATAGCTGTTCTATTATATTATTTGCCTTTACCCCACTTAATTATTATGTAGGCATTACTGACAATTTTTTTTTAATTTATCAAAAATCTCTGTGTAAATGACTTTGAAAGCACCAAAAGTCTTCTTCACCCCGCGATATCGTCACAATATCAATTAATAGTTTTATTTTTTATTAATTTCTTTAAGATATTTCTTGGGGTTTTGTTGCCTTTATTGATAGATTACAGTAGTTTGACAGGAAAGGGGGGGGGGGGAGAGAGAGGGGGGGGCAGATACGCAGCAAAGGTCGTCGGGATCGGGACTCGAACCCGCGACACGCTGTCAGGCTGGATTTCCAGCCCAGGGCGGCACGCCCGGGCCGCTCGGCTGGCCCAGGCCACAGTTTTCATGTTGGACTGTGTCCTCTTGGGTATAGTGCAATATGATGACTAAAATACATGGGTAAATGTGAACAGGTTGTAAAACCACAAGGGGTGAAGAAGACTGCGGCCTGTGAGCATACAGTACAGTACACCATATGTTGAGCCTTATCCGTTACACATGAATGACACTGAACCGACACGGAAATAACCCATTCTGACCTTAGATCAGATTCATACGAGGTTTACACTGGACACACACTGGTCTGATTAACCCATTCTGACCTGAGATCAGATTCTAAAAATCGATTTTTCCAAAATAGCAGACCTACAAGCTCGTAGCGCGCCACTCGGTGGCGCGCTATGAGCTTGTAGATCTGCTATTTTTCAATAGCTAAAGCGCGACATGATGCTAACACCAAAATGGGTTCCCGTTCAGAATGGGTTAAAAACATTCACTTTGAAAGAATATATATCCAAAGATTTGCACCACATTTTTTACGATTTTTTTTCAAAAATAGCAGACCTACAAGCTCGTAGCGCGCCACTCGGTGGCGCGCTATGAGCTTGTAGATCTGCTGTTTCTCAATATAGCTACATTATAACAATGTTTAAAACACCAAAATGGGATAATGATCTCTCAACGCACTGCGATGAGGCGTGCTGTGAGCTGCCACATCGGCTGTTCTCCGACTCTTTTTTTTGACATTTTGAATGATTTTTCATGCCTATAATGATGACACTAATGATGATGATACAATTAACAGACAAGGCAAACGCATACATCAAACACACAGAGAGACGGTGCAGTGCAGAGATTAACCCATTCTGAACGGGAACCCGTTTTGGTGTCAGCATCACGTTATGCTTTAGCTATTGAAAAATAGCAGATCTACAAGCTCATAGCGTGCCACCGAGTGGCGCGCTACGAGCTTGTAGGTCTGCTATTTTTGAAAAATCGAAGAGCTACTGACATTTTTAGAATCTGATCTCAGGTCAGAATGGGTTATAATCAGACCCAGTGTGTGCCAACTGGAAACCTCGTATGAATCTGATCTCAGGTCAGAATGGGTTAAAATGGGGTGCATTTTGCATCCCAAAACGCAGTTTATAGTTCAGGGGTCGTCATTTCTTCTTCTGTTTTCTACATGCATATAACCACATTTATAACCATATGAAATGAAATGGGAGTTAAATGCTGCAATTTGTAAAAAAAATGGCAAAATATGACTCCTAACGTCGTTGAAGTGGGACTCATAAAATGTCCCTGGGACCCATTTTGGGCGGAAACCCCTTTTGGTGCATTATTTCATGCTTTAGCTATTGAAAAATAGCAGATCTACAAGCTCATAGTGCGCCACCGAGTGGCGTGCTAGGAGCTTGTAGGTCTGCTATTTTTTTTAAATCGAAGAACGACTGACATAGAAACACAGCTTTTTCAGAAAACTGTCAGGATGTAGAAGACATTTTTAGAATCTGATCTCGGGTCAGAATGGGCTAAAAGACCATCCCTGCATCCCGGGACATTACATTGAAAACCTATTTACATCACTGGTAGTGCCACAGTAAACGGTAAAGAATCGACACGGGTAAACCTAGCATCGGTGGGGACAATTATGCTATCAAAATAAAACTATATACCGTCATAATATGGACATATCCATATACGTATACACATTATCCACATCCCATGTAGGCACAATGTTAACCCATTCTGACCTGAGATCAGATTCATACGAGGTTTCCACCAGGGCTCAAGATTAACGGCGTCCCGACGTCCCGGGGACTGTAAAATATCTATTTGGAACGTAAATGTATCTCATCCGGGACGGTTTCGGGACGAGAGGAGTTTTTACACTGAAAATGCGCATTTCGTGTGCAGCGATGAGCAGCATGAGAATTTGCCGTGCCGTCAACCAATGCTCTGTCGGACCAAACTAGTATGCCTCCCGTTGACAACAACAACAACGCACACACTACATTCACCCAACGGAATCATAGGAATTATATTGCTTTTGCCCCGTGGATGAGACATTTAGATTGAAAAACTATCGGTTGGAAGCGTGGATAAGACCATGGTTGTGTGCCACAGAAAGGTTCCATATGGACATGGGGCTACACTACACCAACGTTTAACGTTAGCTTCCATGCTAGGCTTGCTAGCTGCCGTCGACATTAAATAATATGTTGGTATATAATCCTCTGAAGCAACAGATGTTTTCTAATGCTCAGATTGTTCTGGAATTGCTGCCCCAACACTGTGGAATGCACACCCCAAAACCAAAACGCTCTCATTCCACATTGATTGTATTTATTATTATTATTTATTGATCCTTCGTCTTAGTATTCCCCCTAATAAAGTTGTTTTTATTTGTTTTCTCATGCCAACCATGTAATAGACATTTGAGTATTAATATACCTGCATTGCTGCACGTTATCTGTTGGTCTTGATCAGCCTACACCAAAATAACAATCCATTTGAAAATAAAAATCACTGTTCTCAGGTCGAATATTGATATGCGATTAAAATGTGATTAATTTAGATTAATTAATTACAAAGCCTCTGATTAATTCGATTAACATTTTTAACCAAGCCCTATTTTTCATCTGGGAGCATTTTGACTAAATCAGTGTATCTACAGAAGAAACATGAAGCCAGACAATTAATGTACTGCATGTATTCAATACATGCAGTACATTATTTGTTTGGCTTAATTGTATTTCTATTACAATAGGAATACAGTTATTAATTTCACAATTTGAGTGGTGCTTTTTGTACATTTATTTCCCGGGACGGTATACATTTACTTCGGGACGGTTCAAATTGTATTTTGGGACGGTTCCGGGACGGTGGTGAAAAAAGTTAGTCTGGAGCCCTGGTTTCCACTGGACACACACTGGTCTGATGAACCCATTCTGACCTGAGATCAGATTCTAAAAATGTCAGTCGTTCTTCGATTAAAAAAAAAATAGCAGACCTACAAGCTCGTAGCGCGCCACTCGGTGGCGCGCTATGAGCTTGTAGATCTGCTATTTTTCAATAGCTAAAGCATAACATAGTGCTGACACCAAAATGGGTTCCCGGTCAGAATGGGTTAAAAAGACCCTCCGTGTCATCAGTGCCCATACCCTGGGAGGGGTTTGCAAAAGGGCCTTTCTTTCTGTGTGGAGTTTGCATGTTCTCCCCGTGTGCCCTAGGGTAGGTACAGTACCCTCACATGTTCTCCCCGTGTCCCCTAGGGTATGTAGTGGTAGCCTCACAAAAAAACATGCCGTAATCCTGGTCTCTAAACTGCCTCCCCCTGGCCAGCCGGGGCGCCTGACGGAGGGGAAAAGGAACTGCTTGGAATAACGTGTTTCCCCCCACTCGCTACGTCCAGCCGGGGAAACCCCCCCCCCCTGTCAGGTGAAAAGAAGCGGCTTGGACTCCTTATGCATAGAAGGAAGCATGAGGTCAGTCCGTTGCTCTCACCAGCTTGGCGGAGGAAGTGTAGCACCCAGGATTACGTTAGATTAGAGGTTCCCAACCACTGGTACTAGTACCACTAGTGTACTAGTGGTACTAGTACACTAGTACTAGGTTCCAACCACTGGTACTAGTACCACTAGTTCGTCCACAGTACTAGTGATACTAGTACACTAGTACTAGGTTCCAACCACTGGTACTAGTACCACTAGTTCGTCCACAGTACTAGTGATACTAGTACACTAGTACTAGGTTCCAACCACTGGTACTAGTACCACTAGTGTTCCTTGAGCCCCCTCTGGTGGTAGAAACATAGCTTTTTCAGAAAACTGTCAGGATGTAGAAGACATTTTTAGAATCTGATCTCAGGTCAGAATGGGTTAAATCACCCTCCTCTGCCACCCCTCACCCTCCTCTGCCACCCCCTCCTCTGCAGACGGTGGACATCCACAAAGAGAAGGTGGCCAGGCGGGAGATCGGCATCCTCACCACCAACAAGAACACCTCGCGCACGCACAAGATCATCGCCCCGGCCAATCCCGAGAGGCCCGTGCGCTACATCCGCAAGCCCATCGACTACAGCCTATTGGACGACATGGGCCACGGCGTAAAGGTAAGGCTCCGCCTTCCAGTGCGGGTTCACGGTATACGAAAAACGAGGTGTCACGCTCGTTCACTCGTTTCCCAAACAGTGGGTCGGGACACATTGCTAATAATGGGTCCCGTTAGTTTTTGTTTCCTACATTTAGTTTGTAATTAGCTTTTAAAAAAAAAAACATTCCCAAAAAAGCGCAACTTTTCATGAATTAAACCAAAACTCAATGATTTTTTTCCCCCCAGTGACTTCATGATTTCATAAAAGCAAAAATCTAAGAAATTCCATAAATTTGAAGAAAACGGGTAGTGGACCAAACTAGGGAAAATAGCAGATCTACAAGCTGTTGTAGATCTTCTATTTTCCCTAGTTTGGTCCTGGGTGAATATCTCATTTCTGTGTTGGGTCCTGGGCTAAAAGGTGTGGGAACCGTTGCACTAGTTCACTAAACGAACGTGGACAAGGCGGGTTCTGACCACGTATGGAAATGAGTTAGGACGAATAGACGTCACGTATGTTTACGTGACTCAATGTGTTTGTTGCGCAGCGTGTGAGAAACAATCCTGTTAGAACTTAGCAGTCATGGTAAACGGATTGAAAGGTTTTGGAATGTTCTACATTTGGCAGAATCCTTTTTGTTCATCCTAGTTTGTGTGTTCAAAAGTGTGACTTTGACACCTGTTTTGCCATGCTTATGTAAATTAATGGGGAGAATGTTTTGGATTATACCAAAATATAATATATCTACAGAAGTGTTTTAAAGATATCTTGCCAATGTTTGGTCTTACTCTTAAATCATGGTAAGGTAACTAACTATACAATTAATTCCATGCCTGATGTCTGTATGCTGCTCTAACCACTGATTGTAACATTTAGAATTCAGTGTTATTTCAAGGTTCCTGTCCATTTGTGACATAAAAATAAGATTTTGTCATTTTTCTTAATTTCTTTCTGAGCTCAATATTGCACCCAAATAAACTTGAACATTATAGATTCTCTGTGGTCTGGGCTTTTCGCTGATTTTTGCCTGCTTTTATTGCCGCTCAAAAGGCTTCCAAACCCCAGAGAAAACTCCAGACCACAGGATATCCACTGAATGTTCAAAGTTCAGGTTATTTGTGTGTAATTGAGGTCATACAATCTAAAAGAAAAACGAAGAATAACATTTTTAAATGGGGAAATTATGGCCTCCAAGGTTTTTCCCCTACCTGATTTGGAATAACTAGGTTATTTTTACAAAACAAGTTTAACCCATTTTGGTGCGGGAACCCCTTTTGGTGTTGGCAGTATGTTATGCTTTAGCTTTTGAAAAATAGCAGATCTACAAGCTTACGAGCTTGTAGGTCTGCTATTTTTGAAATATCGAAGAACGACTGACATAGAAACATCAATCTCCTAGTCAGACGTGCCTTCAATCTCCTATAGTCAGACGTGCCTGACAGATTTGATCACATTTTCATGTGCAATTTGTTTTTCCTGCCTGTTCACTCACTAATCCTCTGATTCCCTCTCTTTTCTCTCTCTTTCCTTTCCGCTTGCCTAATTTACAAATAAAAACAAACCTCAGTGGTTGCTAAGGTTTAAGGTAAGTATCTCCTGTGTGTTGCTATGAGGTTCTCGTGGTTTTTTTCTTTTTTGGTTTTGATGCTGTGTGGAGAACTGTTGTGGTTGCAGAATAAAAAAATAAAAAAAAGATCTCTTGACTGCTGTGATAAGAACCTTGTTTGCTTCTAATGCCAAATTATCATGCTTGGTCGAGCACCGAAAATAGCTTATCTAGGAGCTCGCAATACGCTGCGTGTTGTGACCTCGTAGATGGTCTGTTTTTGGTGCGTGTATAGACCGATTCACAGAGGGTTTCCTGGGTGCGGCCATTACTGAGGTGTACCATTAAGCGCAACAGCACTGATTAGCTACACCTGGCCTACGGAGCACCTGCTCCATGGATTACACCTCAGAAATGGCCGCGCCCAGGGCACCCCTCTGTGTATCGGTCTATACGTGGCTAAGTTTAACCCCAGCTTTATCTCGTTTATGAAACCAGGTATCTTGAAACATTACATTTTTCTCTCTCACTCCACGTTCTTCTCGTTGCAGTAATATCTTCACCCACGCTGTCCACGTTCTTATGCCTCGCTTTCCTCCCCTTTCCCCCTCTTCCTCCTCCTCCTCCTTACAGGCAAGTGCCCAGAACATGAAGGCCGGCGCTGGTGGCCTGCCTCGCACCAACCCCCCCACACAGAAGCCCCCCAGCCCCCCCATGACAGGGAAGGGGACCCTAGGGTACGTAGCGTACGACCGACCGGTGGGGACCAACCCAACCCCCAAACCTCCCGCATTCTGGCACTGTGAACCACACAGGAGCTTCATGGGGACTGTCCTTAAGTCCGACCTCCTGTTAGTCCAACCTACGTGGCCTGTTAAGACTGAGGTTAGGGGTTATAGCGACCTACGTGGCCGGTTAGGACTGAGGTTAGGGGTTATAGCGACCTATGTGGCCGGTTAAGACTGAGGTTAGGGTTATAGTGACCTACTTGGCCGGTTAAGACTGAGGTTAGGGTTATAGTGACCTACGTGGCCGGTTAGGACTGAGGTTAGGGGTTATAGTGACCTACGTGGCCGGTTAGGACTGAGGTTAGGGGTTATAGTGACCTACGTGGCCGGTTAAGACTGAGGTTAGGGTTATAGCGACCTACGTGGCCGGTTAGGACTGAGGTTAGGGGTTATAGCGACCTACGTGGCCGGTTAAGACTGAGGTTAGGGTTATAGCGACATACGTGGCCGGTTAAGACTGAGGTTTGGGATTGTGTTGGTTCGGAATTATGCGAGGTCGGAATATTGAGAGAGGTCGGAATAATCCTACGAGAGTATGTTTGTGGCTTTGAGGCAGTGGGTTTCTCTGGGTGTCGTCATTCATTGGCTCCGGCTTTTGTTTATTTAGACGATGTCTTCGGGGCCGTTTATCGATGCCGTGCCGATGCGTTTGATCACGACAGTGTCGCGCGGCTGTTTAAAATGAGGCTCTGCATTTTGATCACAGCCGTTCACTTTCAAGGCGCTTAAAGCCTCTAGTCTTGGTGGCGCGTACTCGAGGCGGTTGCGACCGTACTTGGACCGTCTTTCTTTGTTTTGCTGTGTACAACACCACATCTCTTAGCCGATCTACAAGCTTACATCGTAGATGCTGTTGTTTTTTGGCCATTGTTGCCCCTGGAAGGAACAGGAATGCTGGGATTCAATTGGTTAATTCATTAAAGATGCTTTGATCACGGCGGTGGAATTAACTGGTGTGTGTGAATGTTTATATTCTTATATTTTTTTGTTGTATTTCTTCGCTGCATTGATCGACATTATTTGATCCAAACGCAGCGAGGAAGACTGGGTCAGGATTCCACATTGACGATGCTGCTCTGCTGCCTTTCAGCACTGTTCTCTGTTCTGTACATACAGTAGATACAGTAAAATGCCACGTCTGTGATGTGGCATTGTCCTTTCATCTGGATCTGTAGAGCGCCGAAGTCCTGATGTCTCGTTCGTTCCCTGGTTTGCGGACGCTTTTTCCTCTCATGGAGATTGGAGAATGACATTTTGGGTCATCTTAGAATCGTGGTCCAAAAATTGGGGTGAATGTCTCGGGGAGGTGTCTTTGTATCGTTTACGAAAGTCAGTCACTCATATTTTTTTGATACAGTCTGTTGCTAGCGGAAATGTAATTATACTCCGCCGGCAGTAACATTAGCGCTTTCTCGCAGTCAGTTGATTTCTTCATATCCATACGAGTGAAACGGCCGGGATGACTTTTATTGTGTGTTGTTGTAAGTGACGAGCAGGGCGTCACTCAAAAGGCCACTAGGGTTAACTCATTTTGGGCATGAACCCCTTTTGGTGTTAGCATTATGTTATGCTTTAGCTATTGAAAACTAGCAGATCTACAAGCTCATAGCGCGCCACCGAGTGGCGCGCTATGAGCTTGTAGATCTGCTATTTATTTTTAAATCGAAGAACGACTGACATAGAAGCAGCTTTTTCAGAAACCTGTCGGGATGTAGAAGTCATTTTTAGAATCTGATCTCAAGGTCAAAATGGGTTAACTTGCCACGCTGTTGAGTCTACTCTCCCCTTCGCCCGACCTTTCGCTGGACTTTTATCTAATGCCAGGGGCACAGGACGACTGTTATCACAAAGGACGTGGAATTTGCTGTGACCTTCTCTTGATAGCAGTAATCAGCGTTGGGGAGATTGGCAACCCAGCAAGAGACTCAAGACGCTGTGCAGTTTAGAGCTGTTGATCTCGGACGGATTTTAGACCTGAGGACGATTCTACAAATGCCTTCGTTAATCCTTTTCATGTCAAGGACCCCCAAAAGTAATTTTGGAAAATGTAATTTGTAATAGTTCGCTGTTGTTTATTGTTCTGTGTTCTGTGTGTGTGTGCACACGCAGTCGCGCACGTGCGTGTGTGTGTGTGTGTGTTCGTCCAGCCCATAACACGTGTGTTCTGTGTCACTCCTGGGACCCAAGTGGGCGTGTGAAGTTCATGATGAAATTCAGAAGCGTCCGTGCGTGTCCGAGTGTGTGTGTGTGTGTGTGTGTGCGTGCGTGCGTGTGTGTGTGTACCTTCTAGATGCATGTTGGTCGTCCAGCTCAGACCTTCCATAACTCACTGTGTGTGCCGCAAGCCCAAAGTTTCGGGCAGGCATCTTTTTTTTTGTTTTGTTGTTGTTGTTGTTGTTTGTATGTAGTTCATAATTCTTTGAAGCTTCTCCTCCCCAGTTTGTCCATGTTTTATTTATCCGTCCCTCGCCTGGCTGCCCCATGGTTTCCATAGCAACGTCGGGTCATCATCCCATAATGTTAATGATTTGGGACCTTGCATGATAATTTACTCCTTATCGGTCTCACAGCAGGTAAACATCCTCCGTTTTCTTTTCCAAGTCTTTTCATAATGACAGTATAAAATGTAAAGTCATGCTTTTAAACCACTTGAACCTTGTGTATATATATTTTTTTCTCCTATTGGATAAAATAAATGCCCTGATTTATAATAACCACTAACGTAGCGACTACTAAACACCACGGAACAATTATGCTAGTGATTTGGTACGCGACAACGGTTTTTGTGCCTCTTGCGGAGTCTGTGTCAAAAAAAGACGGAATTATAATTTTCTTTGCAGATAAATGAAGGTAAAACAGAAATGTCAAGATGTGCAGCATTCATTCAACCAGCAGGTTCAGCCCGCCCCCAAAACACCTGTGGCTCCGCCCCGCCACACCCCCCCTGCCCTCCCCCCACGCTCCCATAACGACCCTATGTGCCCCTCCCCCACCAACCACCCCCGTGTCGGTCACGTGTCGTTCCGTTTTTAAGTTTGCAACCTGTTTGTTTCTCGCTCTCCCCCCCCCCCCCCCCCCCCCACCTCTGTGGATATGTCACTCCCCCCCTACCCCCGTCCTGAACCCACACCCCCTCCACCCCCCCCTCTCACAGGCGCCACTCCCCATATCGGACCCTCGAGCCGGTGCGCCCGCCCGTTGTCCCTAATGACTACGTCTCAAGTCCGACGCGCAACAACGTGGCGGCGGCGCCCCCCCTCCAGCAGAGCCCTGCACGCACCGCGTCCGTTAATCAGAGGAACCGCACGTACAGGTACCCCCGCCCCTCCCCTCCACTCCCCTCCCCCCCCCTCCCTACAAGGAAACAAACTATACAAGAACTAAACAGAAACTTCACTACCCAGCATGCATCTCTCTCTCTCTCTCTTTACTATATACCTTCTGAAACACGTCGCCCACCTTTTCCTGTTCCTGTCCCTCTCTTCCTTCTTTGTAGTCCGGCTAGCCGACGGGCTTCTTTTGTTTAAAAGTGGGAAATTTGGTATATAGTCTTTTTATATTGGCCTAAAATATTGTCTATATATACATACATTCATGAATCCACTTGCTGACCCGGCTGTCACTATTAGACAATTTCTTTTATAGGGGTTTCTTGTGACCCCTACCATCAACATTCTATGGCAGGCAAAAATGTCAAACTTTCCTTAACCCATTCTGAACGGGAACCCATTTTGGTGTCAGCATCATGTTATGCTTTAGCTATTGAAAAATAGCAGATCTACAAGCTCATAGCGCGCCACCGAGTGGCGCGCTACGAGCTTGTAGGTCTGCTATTTTTGAAAAATCGAAGAAACGACTGACATTTTTAGAATCTGATCTAAGGTCAGAATGGGTTAATCAGACCAGTGTGTGTCCAGTGGAAACCTCGCATGAATCTGATCTCAGGTCAGAATGGGTTAAAAAACGGCCATAGACGTCATGACAAATGGGATGAAGGTCAGCACAAATGTGATGAGGTTTTGGGCACATTTGGGCAAGTGGCTATGGCTATATAGACAATATTTTTGGCAAAAAAAAAAAACTATATACCAAATTTCAGACCCCACAAGCCCCGACTGCTGGACTATTACCTCCCTTGTTCCTCCTCTATGCTCTACTACGACGACTCACTCCTTCACACCGGCTGAACTAAACCTTTCTTTCATTGTCCCCCGGAAGGAAGCGCAGCTCAGAAGGCGGAACCCTTTTTTCTTTTTCTCGCCATGGAATGTCTGGAGAGTAGTTTAAATAAAGGGGGCTACGGTGAGGAACGTGCCACCATGTTGGAGGACTGGCAAGTAAAAGAATAATGACGTCATCGTCTCTCGCTAAGGCCCTTTAAACTAGAATTATGCTTAGTTGTGGGATGGTGTCCTCCTGGCTGATGGGATGGTGTCCTCCTGGCTGATGGGATGGTGTCCTCCTGGCTGATGGGACGGTGTCCTCCTGGCTGAGCCAAAAAAATAAAATAGCCCAACCCACAAGCTCTTCATTATCAATCCTACGTTCTACAAACGTATATAGCATCAAGAATCATTTGACCCAAATCGACCCAAGCATTTTATCCTCCTTAGAACAACAAACATGCCCCCATTAGAATGACCAGATGCAGGTTTAACCAGTGTGATAATCCATGCCGCCACTACGTGTCTCTCAAGATGAGGTGTGGTCAAAAACATTCCCCTCTCTCAAAGTAGTTAAGTCGGTTAAGCTTATTGTCCGTATCAGGCTGTCCCTTTTGCAACGTGCTAGCTAGACCCTGCAGGAGATGGATCGCTAAGGTTGGATCTATCTACGGTGGATCTATCTAAGGCGGATCTATCTACACGCCTACTGACGAAATCAACTCCCAGCAATTGGAGCGTGACGTATTCTAAGCTGTGCTCTTCATTATGCTGAGTTGGCAGGGCCCAGTGCCCATGAGGGCCCAGAATCGAACCCAGAACCTTAACCCATTCTGACCTGAGATCAGATTCATACGAGGTTTCCACTGGACACACACTGGTCTCATGAACCCATTCTGACCCGAGATCAGATTCTAAAAAATGTCAGTCGTTCTTCGATTTTTCAAAAAATAGCAGACCTACAAGCTCGTAGCGCGCCACTCGGTGGCGCGCTATGAGCTTGTAGATCTGCTATTTTTCAATAGCTAAAGCATAACATAGTGCCAACACCAAAATGGGTTCCCGTTCAGAATGGGTTAAGGTTCAAAGGTGTGTGCACTCTTACTAACTGAGCTATCTTAACATGCCCTCGAACATGAGAAGATATTCTTAGATTTCCAGACTCGCAAGGATTATTTTTATTAATTCTTTTGGAAGGGAAAAACACAACGAACCAAAGACCCATGGAATATGTTAAGGGGGCTCCCCAAGGGCCCAGAACCAAGATAAGATTGATTTTCTTCTTTTGTTTTATTTTTTCTTCTTCTTGCGACACTCTTCAGCATGCCGTCGTTTTTTTAAATTATATTTTCTTCTTCTTCCACCAATCATCTTCATCCTCATCATCTCCACCTGTTCCTTCTCCTCTCTTGTCCGTTTCAAAAGTCTGCTACTGTCATGCGTGCGTCTCAGCAGCTCTTGATGTGGTATTGTTTTTATATAATTTTTATACACATCTCAATGTCTTTTGTTTTGTCACTAATGTGTCAAACTGTTGGAGCTCACTGTCTTATGTCCATGTGAGGTGTCCGTCTCTTTATATTGCTGTACATAATAGTCATTTCAAAGGCATAATGATAATAATAATAATAATAACGCCTCATGTTTGTGAACCCATGTAGTGATCTTGGGGGTGCCATTTTGAGCATTTGTAATCTAGCAGGCTAATGATGGGACTTTTAAAAGAATTCCTGGCTAAAAATACAAATATGCCTTAAAGGGACACTTGCAAAAAAAATATATGTGTTAATGACATTTAGAAGATTTAGAACACTTTCCTGGGGGTCTTTATGTGCGTAATTTGTGGTTTTAGATATTTTAGATTTTAGCAGTGAGCCCAGTGTCTCTGATGTCATGGATGTCACTGGGCTCACTTACTTCCTGTACTACAATTCCCATAATGCTTTGGTGCATGCACTGCTCCTTGTGGATATAGGGGGAGGGGCTGTCTTACGGCCTGTGCACCACTTGAACTTCCATGCGCGCGGCCAAAGGAAGCTAGCTGTCTTTTGCGTCATTTCCAGGTTTTTAAGACAGCTTGCCCCCAGCTCCACCAGCTGTCTAAAAAACCTGGAAAGGATGCAAAAGTCTGCATGGAATCTTAGGTGTGCTCAGGCCCTTACTGAGACAACATGTAGTACATTTTGTTACCCCAAAAAAAACCCAAGAGTGGGCCATTGCATTCCAGTGATAACAAATTGCCATTGCTAGCACCAGGAGAGTGTACTAGGACAGTGGTTCCTAAAAGAGAAATTAGATTAGGTTTGCCCGGTGACCCAAACTATTGAAAATAGCAGATCTAACAAGCTCACAGTGCGTTTATGACATTTCTTAAGATTATGATTTCATTTCTTTTCATAAAGTTACTGGAAGAAAAAAAAATCGTTATTATAATAATAATAATAATAATGGTAATTAACCCATTCTGTCCGGGAGCACTATGTTATGCTTTAGCTATTGAAAAATAGCAGATCTACAAGCTCATAGCGCGCCACCGAGTGGCGCGCTACGAGCTTGTAGGTCTGCTATTTTTGAAGAATCGAAGTGCGACTGACATTTTTAGAATCTGATCTCAGGTCAGAATGGGTTAATCAGACCAGTGTGTGTCCAGTGGAAACCTCGTATGAATCTGATCTCAGGTCAGAATGGGTTAAAAACCAAATTTAGGAAAAGGACCCAGAAAACGATGTGTCTGCGACCCACAAATGGATCACTGACCCAGTGTTTTGGAACTAGGGGTGTAGGGGAAGCGCATGCATGGGTGTGGTCTGACATGTGTGTGTGTGTGTGTGTGTGCGTGCGTGGTGTGACGTGTGTGTGTGTGGTGTGACGTATGTGTGCGCGTGCGACTGCGTGCGTGCGTGCGTGCGTGCGTGCGTGCGTGCGTGCGTGCGTGCGTGCGTGTGTGTGGTGTGTGTGTGTGTGTGTGTGTGTGGTGTGTGTGTGTGTGGTGTGTGTGTGCGTGCCCGCCCCCAGCAGCGGCTCCAGCGGAGGCAGCCACCCCAGCAGCAGTCGCAGCAGCAGCAGAGAGAACAGCGGGAGTGGCAGCGTGGGCCTGCCCATCGCCGTGCCCACCCCGGCTCCGCCCAACGCCTTCCCAGGTAAACCAGCGCCGCTCCCACTCCCCCCCCCCCCCCCGTCTATTGTCGCTGTGTGTGTGTGTGTGTGTGTGTGACTCTTCTCTCCCGTGTAGAATGTATAGCGCAGGGCTACTCAACTCAACTGGTTCCGCAGCCGGGCCCGAGAAACCCACTTTAACTTATACCTTTGCAATCGATGCCATGCCCGATGGCATCCCGAGATTTGTTTTATTCCCCATAATCCAGGGATTAAAAAAGTAGCATCTTTTAGCATTTTATGCTAACGGACTGCGGACGTTTACCTAAATACGGCCAAAATACTCACGTGCACGCTCGCTTTATGTGCATTATGGATCGTAATATGTGCAAAATATGCGATATTCTGCGTTTGATTAGACCTTAGATTGACTTAGTTATGATTTTTTTTTTAACGTATCGCTCGTATAGAAAGGCCTAGATCCACTACAGTGACCTGGACGACTTTCAAGTCTGGTTCAAACTGATGTCAACATCCGCTAGGTTTTGGGACACTGGCATTGGGCCCCATCGCGTGGCCACTTTTGGGATGGCAGCTAATGGCTATGGCTGAGGGGCCACTAATGGCTATGGCTCAAGGGCCACTAATATAGCTATGGCTCAGGGGCCACTAATATAGCTATGGCTCAGGGGCCACTAATAGCTATGGCTCAGGGGCCACTAATAGCTATGGCTCAGGGGCCACTAATATAGCTATGGCTCAGGCGCGCCTCCTCAGGAGACTTTTCTCAGCTCTGAACCCGTTTTGACTTGGCGTTAATAGGAACCCGTTGCGACCGCATGCCCCTTGTCGGTATTATTTTGAAACGTTTACACATTTATTTTGTAAATTATTGTTTTGTTTTGTACACGACTTAGTCTAAAAGAATTAAGGAAACGTGGCATAAAAAGCCACGTTTCCACATCTATTAAGGCCAAATGTCAATGAACAAAAAAACGTTGAATGACGAAGTTACAAAATGAGGTGAATAAATATGTGGTTAATTAATACTCAGCTGACATCATCAGGCCACGTCACTTTCTTTGGAACGAACGATGCAATAATACCTACAGTAATTGGACGCCGACCCCCATCTGGAAATATGTAGTTCCAGGGACCCCCCCCCCAGTAGCAAAGACTGTAGTTCCAGGGACCCCCCCAGTAGCAAAGACTGTAGTTCCAGGGACCCCCCCAGTAGCAAAGACTGTAGTTCCAGGGACCCCCCCAGTAGCAAAGACTGTAGTTCCAGGGACCCCCCCAGTAGCAAAGACTGTAGTTCCAGGGACCCCCCCAGTAGCAAAGACTGTAGTTCCAGGGACCCCCCCCAGTAGCAAAGACTGTAGTTCCAGGGACCCCCCCCAGTAGCAAAGACTGTAGTTCCAGGGACCCCCCCCAGTAGCAAAGACTGTAGTTCCAGGGACCCCCCCAGTAGCAAAGACTGTAGTTCCAGGGACCTCCCCAGTAGCAAAGACTGTAGTTCCAGGGACCCCCCCCCCAGTAGCAAAGACTGTAGTTCCAGGGACCCCCCCCAGTAGCAAAGACTGTAGTTCCAGGGACCCCCCCCCCCCAGTAGCAAAGACTGTAGTTCCAGGGACCCCCCCCAGCAGCAAATACTGTAGTTCCAGGGACCCCCCCAGTAGCAAAGACTGTAGTTCCAGGGACCCCCCCAGTAGCAAAGACTGTAGTTCCAGGGACCCCCCCAGTAGCAAAGACTGTAGTTCCAGGGACCCCCCCAGTAGCAAAGACTGTAGTTCCAGGGACCCCCCCCAGTAGCAAAGACTGTAGTTCCAGGGACCCCCCCAGTAGCAAAGACTGTAGTTCCAGGGACCCCCCCCAGTAGCAAAGACTGTAGTTCCAGGGACCCCCCCCAGTAGCAAAGACTGTAGTTCCAGGGACCCCCCCAGTAGCAAAGACTTGAGTTATGTTAAATGTTGGCTCTGAAAATATATATTCAAAGATTTGAGGCACATTTTCACGATCTTTCAAAAATAGCAGATCTACAAGCTCGTAGCGCGGCACTCTGCGCTATGAGCTTGTAGATCTGCTTGTAGATCTGCTATAGCTAAAGTATAACATAAGGGCTAAAAACACAGAATGGGTTAAGCAGGGGGTCCGGGCGGGTTGAGCAGCACTGTGTGTGACTAATCACTTCCTGCTGGAGTCTTTCCTCCCTAACGTTAATCCTGTCTTTACCTCCCTCACTTCCTTCCTTCCTTCCTTTCCTTTCCTTTCCTTCCTTCCTTCCTTCCTTCCTTCCTTCCTTCCTTCCTTCCTTCCTTCCTTCTATCCCGTAACCCCTCCTCTGCGTCCGGACGTTCCCGGGTTACAGCCCTCCCCGCTCCCTCCAACAACAACAATGCTAAGCCACCCTCCGCCGCCACCACCCCCGGTGCCCCCACCACCGCCCTAGACGGCCCCCCACAGGCCCCCAGCACCCCCCTAGAGGTCCCCCCACTCCCCCCTCCCCCTCCCCAGCTCCCCCCCGCCGCCACAGTGGCTCCTCCTCCTCCTCCCGCTAGCTCGGGCCCCCCTGCTGCTTTCGGCACGCCCACACAAGGTGAGTGTTATCACCTGCCCCCCCCTCCCCCTGCATGCACCATCCCATCCACCCCCCCCCCCCCCTGTAACCAACCCTAACTCCTTTCCATGACCACTTAAATCATATGCTTCATTGATGAGGGGTCCCTCAGGAGTCTATGCTTGGTGCGATCGTTTTTTTTTTCAATCTATGTAGCAGAGTGGGTCAGACTCAGAGCCTCAGCCTTTCAAATGTCGGAGTCTTAGGGCTGTATTTTGCGTGTCTTAACCCATTCTGACCTGAGATCAGATTCATACGAGGTTTCCACTGGACACACACTGGTCTGATGAACCCATTCTGACCTGAGATCAGATTCTAAAAATGTCAGTCGCTCTTCGATTTTTCAAAAATAGCAGACCTACAAGCTCGTAGCGCGCCACTCGGTGGCGCGCTATGAGCTTGTAGATCTGCTATTTTTCAATAGCTAAAGCATAACATGATGCTAACACCAAAATGGGTTCCCGGTCAGAATGGGTTAAGTACCAGGTCTTATTCCCTAACTTGAGTAAACTTGGCGTGATCAATGCCATTTGGCTATTCTGAGTGGCCATAGAGCATTGACCACGCCTCCAGGTCTTTAGTTTACTCAAGTTAGGGAATAAGACCTGGTACTTAAGACACGCAAAATACAGCCCTTAATGTCTAATGTCTCCCCGAACCCAGAGGGATATCCCTTTGGTCTAATTAATGGTTAAGATATTGGTGCTTTCAACGCGGGAGACCCGAGTTCGAATCCCGGGCCGTTAACATCTACGCCAAATCTGTTAGCGAAAAAATTGACTGATGGGACAACTAAGCCCCCCCCCCCCCAGCACGTTGCGAGCTTCAGATACTATACAGTGTAGTATGGCATAGTAGTATTATGTTACGCAGTTCATGTAGTAGTATATCATGATGGTAGTATTATGTTACAGTTAATGTGGGGAATCGGTTAGATCGAGAAAGGAGACCCCTGTTTTCGGGTGTCGATGTCGACAGGTTTTTTACTCGAGGCCGTGCCGGACGGGGCCTACCAGAGTTACTGGTCTGGTTAGCCCCCCCCATCCCCCTCCTCATCCCACCTAAGGGAGTCATTCACAGATGTCGGTATACTTTACTTGCATGCTGAAGAAAGAACCAGTATTGGTGGTAAAATGATGTGGTGAGATGAAAGGCGACATTGGTTTGTTTATTTGTCTATACCTTCAGGAAGTGGGCCAGTAATGGTCAAAGAAACATCGCAGCTGTGTTTGAGTGTTGACTGACTCCCATAAATCATAGCTAGTAGTTGATCGTTTATGATAACTAGACTGCAGTCTTTTGTATGTATGTATGTATTTGGTTAAAATGGGTAGGGTTTAAAAAAAGGCAAGAGCTTGCTCTGTTGCATTGGCCTAAAAGTGGGTCCTTAAAAACTGCTAAAACTTCTGAAATGTACATGTATGTAGGTATGTATGTATGTATGTGTATGTATTTAAAAGGGGTGCCTTGTATGTATGTATGTATTTGGTTAAAATTGGTAGGGTTTTAAAAAAAAGGCAAAAGCATGCTCTGTTGCACTGGCCTAAAAGTGGGTCCTTAAACGGCTTCAACTTCTGGTATGTATGTATGTATGTGTTTTTTGCCTTAATTTATTTTTATACAGTGACAGACACTAAGGCTGAAAATGTAGCGATGGGGGGGGGGTGGGTGACATGCAGCAAAGGCCGTCGGGATCGGGAGTCGAACCTGCGGCCACACTGCCAGACTCCTGGGACTACCGGCCAAGGTGCCTGGACCGCTGAGCCACGGGGCCCCCGACGGCAGTCTTATCTCAGTCATTCTCTATGTCATTGTTGTTACGCTTTGAAGAAAACCTAGCGAGCGAAACATTCGTCCCAATCTAGAGGCTGCATAAAAGCCACAGAACTACTGCGCCTCCAGGGCGTTCTATTTTGTTATTATGGGCACTTTGATGTTGCCAAAATTGCATCCTTGGCAGACCCCATACATAATCACATCACTAAAGACGCCCTCACTCTACTAACCCATGTACGTACATGTTTAGAGGCCGAAGTCCTCGCTTCTTTCGGGGCTTGTGTTCGTAGACCCGGTGGCTTGTTTCTCTCACACAATCTGGCAACACTGACCACCACCCATTTATCCTCATTTTTTGGCAACGCCCCATCCGAACCCCAGCCTCCCTGTGCCTGTGTCCATGTTATCTGATCTGTCGCATGATCCTGTCTGGTCGCAAACGTTTTGTTTTTATTATTAATTCTTTATTGTATAAAGGTATTTGTTTGTGCGTGTCACTTCATTGTTTTATTTCAGTGGTTTTCAATGTATTTCTTTATTTTTTTAATTCAAGGACCCCCATTACTAACTCATAGACCCCCTTTCCACCGGTTGGTTCCCAATGGGAACCGGTTCAGTTATTTTTGGTTCTTAGTCCATGAGCCAGAGCCACAACATTGGTGGGAAAAACTAGACCTATATTAAATTGTTTATAGGGTCAATACAAGTAAATTAATACATGATAACATTTTCTATTATTCAGCATAGTTTCCTACATAATGCCTGAGAAGAGCAAACGAGGTGAACGGACTCCACTTTGAGAACCACTGTCTTTTATGTTTTATGTAAAGAAAAAAGTGTTCAGTTTTTATTTATTTATTGTGATAGTTAGTACACGGCACAATCCTCAGTGTTAAAATCAGTAAAATCCTCAAGTGTTTGAGTTATCAATTTGTAACTCGAGAGAGTTTACAACAGATGTCACCAACTGAACCCTTACGGACGGTTCCAGTGGAAACACCTGGCTGGAACATCAAAGTCAGCTTATAAACAACGGAGGGTGTAATGGTGTTACTACCCCCCCAAGCCCAGTGGTGGCTCTTCTTCTCAGCTCCTGGGGGAACCATGAGGAATAATGCCCGGGTGTCATTTAGTTTAGCTCCTGGGGGGGAACCATGAGGAATAATACCTGGGTGTCATTTAGTTTAGCTCCTGGGGGGGGAACCTTGAGGAATAATACCCGGGTGTCATTTAGTTTAGCTCCTGGGGGGGGAACCTTGAGGAATAATTCCCGGTGTCATTTAGTTTAGCTCCTGGGGGGGAACCTTGAGGAATAATGCCCGGGTGTCATTTAGTTTAGCTCCTGGGGGGGGAACCTTGAGGAATAATGCCCGGGTGTCATTTAGTTTAGCTCCTGGGGGGGGACCATGAGGAATAATGCCCGGGTGTCATTTCGTTTAGCCATCGGGGACTAATTTAGCCTCATGACAGCGAGCGACTTCATTTCCCCTGCTCTGTTGGAACAGAGAAGGATCAGTCATCTGGGTCAGCTGCATTTAGAGAGGACTGGACTCGCTGGGACTGGATGTGACTGGATGCTCAATTCTCTAAAGCAGTGCTTTTTTTCCCCAGCCTTTTTCATATCAAGGCCCATTATTGTATTCTGCATTTTTTTGACGGACCGGCTGATGAGATTTAGCCCTCTCTAATTGTGTAGACTTCTTGTATAAATTAAGTAATTCAGATGTTTTAACGATAATTTATTTGACTCTTTCTTTGAGAGTGTAAAATGAAGCCAAATGGAACCTTATACAAGACAAGCGGTGACGATATTTCCTCTCCACAGGTCATTGACTGTGACGGCTAGGTCTGTGCTGCCCTCATTAAACCAAACGCAGTAACTGAACACTAAAAGCTGAGACAAAATGACTTCACGCTTTATTACCTGACCGGACGGCCGGTCAACGCGTATCGCTGGCACAAAGCTACATGGATTGTTGAGTAACGTTTAACGGTATAAATGTCTGTTCATGAATACTAAAAGCTTTGTCGTTATAATCACAACTTTTTGCTTTTAAGTAAGGGTATTTTCCAAAACCATTTTTCACTCCCCGGTTTTAGAGCCAGACTTCACCTAAGGTATTATTTTATGACAGTGGTTCTGGGATCCCTGGCTAGTAATGAGCCTTATAATATGCCTTAACCCATTCTGACCTGAGATCAGATTCATAAGTTTCCACTGGTCTGATTAAAAGGACTACTTTACCACTTTTAAACCTATCTTCATTCAATTGGTCCTCTTTAATGTTCATAATAAAGTGACACAATTGTTTTCTACTCTTGTGTCTCATGGAGGGCTGTGGACCCATTCTGGGCGGGAACCCATCTTGGTGTTTTACCCACTCAGATCGGGAACCCATATTTGGCGTTCTGTACAGTATTCAAAAATGTAAACATTTTGATTCTGCTATATAAATATTTGAAGTTTTCCAGAAACCTTAGGTCAGGATTTAGAGGCGTTTTTAGAATCGGCCTCAGGCCTAAATGGGTTAACTGTGGCCAGTTCAGAAAACCGACCACCAGTGACATCATCGATGGGGAGTCCAAGCTAATAGAAACAGCAGGCTTTATATTCCTGAAAAGTTATATATATATATATATAATACATGCAATCATTATTGCCTCCTATAACCCAATATAACTAAAATAAGTCCCTGATTGGAGCCGTCCTAAAGTCGTCTCTTCGGTGCTACTGAAAACTTTCTGACGAGCCGAAATCATTTCGGCACTACAGCGGTAAAATAGGAGTATGAATCGGCTGCGCACCGAAAATAGGCAATCCACAAGCTCTCGAACTATTTTCGTCCCATTAGTTAATTTTCAGATGAAAGGGTATTTGAAGTGATCAAACTGGCAATAGAATGCAAGTTTAGAAGCATCTTCCAGAAACATGAACGGTCTCAGAAATGTCATGTTTTTTCTTCAGCCAAGTCTTGACATTTTATTATCCTTTTACCCTTTGTTAATTTTGCACTCTGGCGCCCCCCGGTGGTTTGCCAACCCCCCCCCCTCCCCACACACAGGTGCTCCACAGTTCTACAGCATGAACCGGCCGGCGCAGCAGCAGCAGTCCCAGAACCCTCCTGTAGGGGGCTCGCTGCCCTACCGCCGCCCCTCGTCCGTCACGGGGCAGCCCAACATGGCTCACAACAACCAGAGCAACCAGCTCAACGGAGGGCCACACTTCAACCAGAACCAAGGTACGCTAACGCTGCTCACAACCTGGGTATAGACTAGAGGCAAGGCTGGCCAATCTGGTGTTAACAGCATCTCAATGGCACCACGGAGCTTGTCGAAGTCACACGATTAGTCACGCACGTTGCCGCAGTGAAATGTTGTCCTCCGCATTTGACCCATCTCTTGGAGCGCTGAGCCGCGCTCGGGGAATCATTAGTTGATTTGACCCCCCCAATCCAACCCATTGATGCCGAGTGCCAACTAAGCAAGCAGGGTGTCATTTTTTTTACAGTCTTTGGTATGACCCCGGCCGGGGATCGAACCCCCGACCTCCCAGTGTCCGGGTGCACACTCAGAAGGTCGCTGATGAATGAAGCAATGAAAAGATCGTTTGTCTGGTCTCTCTGTCCCTGCTGATTTCTGATCGTCTGCACCTTTGTTAAATTGACACACACACACACACACACACACCTATGCCATAAAAAGCATAGGTGAGTTCTAGTCTAGTCCTCTATGGACCATCATTACAGAGACATATATATATATATGGTACATAATGGGTGTTATTGAATAGATGGTCTCTTTTTCTTTTCCTGTTCTAATTGGGTTGCCTTTGTCCAGATTGCATTCTCCCCATTCCACTGTACATTCTCCCCCATTCCACTGTACATTCTCCCCATTCCACTGTACATTCTCCCCCATTCCACTGTACATTCTCCCCATTCCACTGTACATTCTCCCCCATTCCACTGTACATTCTCCCCATTCCACTGTACATTCTCCCCCATTCCACTGTACATTCTCCCCATTCCACTGTACATTCTCCCCATTCCACTGTACATTCTCCCCCATTCCACTGTACATTCTCCCCCATTCCACTGTACATTCTCCCCATTCCACTGTACATTCTCCTCCATTCCACTGTACATTCTCCCCATTCCACTGTACATTCTCCCCATTCCACTGTACATTCTCCCCATTCCACTGTACATTCTCCCCATTCCACTGTACATTCTCCCCCATTCCACTGTACATTCTCCCCCATTCCACTGTACATTCTCCCCATTCCACTGTACATTCTCCCCCATTCCACTGTACATTCTCCCCATTCCACTGTACATTCTCCCCCATTCCACTGTACATTCTCCCCATTCCACTGTACATTCTCCCCCATTCCACTGTACATTCTCCCCCATTCCACTGTACATTCTCCCCCATTCCACTGTACATTCTCCCCATTCCACTGTACATTCTCCCCCATTCCACTGTACATTCTCCCCATTCCACTGTACATTCTCCCCATTCCACTGTACATTCTCCCCCATTCCACTGTACATTCTCCCCATTCCACTGTACATTCTCCTCATTCCACTGTACATTCTCCCCCATTCCACTGTACATTCTCCCCCATTCCACTGTACATTCTCCCCCATTCCACTGTACATTCTCCCCCATTCCACTGTACATTCTCCCCATTCCACTGTACATTCTCCCCCATTCCACTGTACATTCTCCCCATTCCACTGTACATTCTCCCCCATTCCACTGTACATTCTCCCCATTCCACTGTACATTCTCCCCCATTCCACTGTACATTCTCCCCCATTCCACTGTACATTCTCCCCCATTCCACTGTACATTCTCCCCATTCCACTGTACATTCTCCCCCATTCCACTGTACATTCTCCCCATTCCACTGTACATTCTCCCCATTCCACTGTACATTCTCCCCCATTCCACTGTACATTCTCCCCATTCCACTGTACATTCTCCTCATTCCACTGTACATTCTCCCCCATTCCACTGTACATTCTCCCCCATTCCACTGTACATTCTCCCCCATTCCACTGTACATTCTCCCCCATTCCACTGTACATTCTCCCCATTCCACTGTACATTCTCCCCCATTCCACTGTACATTCTCCCCATTCCACTGTACATTCTCCTCATTCCACTGTACATTCTCCCCCATTCCACTGTACATTCTCCCCCATTCCACTGTACATTCTCCCCCATTCCACTGTACATTCTCCCCCATTCCACTGTACATTCTCCCCATTCCACTGTACATTCTCCCCCATTCCACTGTACATTCTCCCCATTCCACTGTACATTCTCCCCATTCCACTGTACATTCTCCCCATTCCACTGTACATTCTCCCCATTCCACTGTACAGTCTCCCCATTCCACTGTACATTCTCCCCATTCCACTGTACATTCTCCCCCATTCCACTGTACATTCTCCCCCATTCCACTGTACATTCTCCCCCATTCCACTGTACACATTCTCCCCCATTCCACTGTACATTCTCCCCCATTCCACTGTACATTCTCCTCCATTCCACTGTACATTCTCCCCATTCCACTGTACATTCTCCCCATTCCACTGTACATTCTCCCCATTCCACTGTACATTCTCCCCCATTCCACTGTACATTCTCCCCCATTCCACTGTACATTCTCCCCATTCCACTGTACATTCTCTCCATTCCACTGTACATTCTCCCCCATTCCACTGTACATTCTCCCCCATTCCACTGTACATTCTCCCCCATTCCACTGTACATTCTCCCCATTCCACTGTACATTCTCCCCCATTCCACTGTACATTCTCCCCCATTCCACTGTACATACTCCCCATTCCACTGTACATTCTCCCCCATTCCACTGTACATTCTCCCCACTATTTTTGACCCTTATGGGACTGTAACTCTGAGTGTACAAATGTAACAGTACACTCTCAGAGTTAAATTAACATTGATTTTACAATATAAATTGGGATCCCAGAGAGATGCCATTAAATGGGGGGGTCTGTAGACTAATATGCACGTCAAACTGGGCGTCCTTGAAATTAAACGGGTTGAGAATCACTGGTCCCTGGAATATCTTTTCAAATGAAAAGGTTTGGGAACATGACACATGAACAGGTTTGGGAACCACTGGGTCCCAGAACAGACGGGACTAGAATGAAAAGCAGCAGTGTGTGTCTGTCACTGGTCTCCAGAGCAGCAGTGTGTCTGTATCGCTGGTCTCCAGAGCAGCAGTGTGTCTGTCGCTGGTCTCCAGAGCAGCAGTGTGTCTGTGTCGCTGGTCTCCAGAGCAGCAGTGTGTGTCTGTCGCTGGTCTCCAGAGCAGCAGTGTGTCTGTGTCGCTGGTCTCCAGAGCAGCAGTGTGTCTGTGTCGCTGGTCTCCAGAGCAGCAGTGTGTCTGTATCGCTGGTCTCCAGAGCAGCAGTGTGTCTGTGTCGCTGGTCTGTTCGTATCGGCTTCCATTTTAAACCAGTTATATGCTCTGTGGTTCTATATCTCTCTATGCTCTGTGGTTCTATATCTCTCTCTATGCTCTGTGGTTCTATATCTCTCTATGCTCTGTGGTTCTATATCTCTCTCTATGCTCTGTGGTTCTATATCTCTCTATGCTCTGTGGTTCTATATCTCTCTATGCTCTGTGGTTCTATATCTCTCTATGCTCTGTGGTTCTATATCTCTCTATGCTCTGTGGTTCTATATCTCTCTATGCTCTGTGGTTCTATATCTCTCTATGCTCTGTGGTTCTATATCTCTCTATGCTCTGTGGTTCTATATCTCTCTATGCTCTGTGGTTCTATATCTCTCTATGCTCTGTGGTTCTATGTCTCTCTATGCTCTGTGGTTCTATATCTCTCTATGCTCTGTGGTTCTATGTCTCTCTATGCTCTGTGGTTCTATATCTCTCTATGCTCTGTGGTTCTATATCTCTCTATGCTCTGTGGTTCTATATCTCTCTATGCTCTGTGGTTCTATATCTCTCTATGCTCTGTGGTTCTATATCTCTCTATGCTCTGTGGTTCTATGTCTCTATGCTCTGTGATTCTATATCTCTCTATGCTCTGTGGTTCTATGTCTCTCTATGCTCTGTGGTTCTATATCTCTCTATGCTCTGTGGTTCTATATCTCTATGCTCTGTGGTTCTATTTTGGGCATGTCACGTATATGAAAAGCATCACATTTTGACATTAGCTGATTAGCTGCCATTTTCATTATTTTTTTGCAAGAAATCGTTGTGCAACAAAGGAAGTGGTCAATTAACCAACTGGTTGATATATAATTGTTTTAGATGGAAAGTGCGATTCTTGATAATGTGATTGATCCAAAAAAATAAGAATAATACCAATAGAATAATCGCCGAGGATATAATTGATCGTTGCTTGCGGCCTTATTCTTTCAAGCTCCACCTCCCAGATTTATTAAATGTTCCACTTCTCAACATTCTCTCACTCCTCTCGCCTTCTCTTCTTCTCATTGTCTCTCTCTCTCTCTCTCTCTCTCTCTCTCTCTCTCTCTCTCTCTCTCTCTCTCTCTCTCTGTGCCTTCCGTGCGGCGGTAGCAGGTCCTCTAGCGCCCCCTCCCCCCTCCATGCAGATCACACCCCAGTTACCCCTGATGGGGTTTGTGGCGCGAGTTCAGGAGACCAGTAAGTGGTTTTTATAGTAGCTGCAACAAGCCTGCAACCCCCCCCCCCCCCCCCTCTCTCTCTCTCTCTCTCTCTCTCTCTGCATGTTTTTATAGTCCCTTTTTCACTGCCCTAGTGTTCTCACATCTACCCCGACCCGGAACCCCCTCCCATGGGGGGCAGTGTTTGTATCAATGAAAAAAAAATATATATATATAGCAGATCTACAAGCTCGTAGGATGGCACTCGGTGTCGCGCTACGAGCTTGTAGATCTGCTAATTTATCAACGGCCAAAGCACAACATAATGCTTTGAAACACCAAAAGGGGTTTACCGTCCAGAATGGGTTGAGGGTTACGGGCAGTCCACAACCCAAGAAAAGGATGACGATGTGAGAATGTACACATTTTTCCCACTGTCGCAGTGAAATATCTGGCCTCAATATTAGCCTCTCCAGGGTCTCAATATTAGCCTCTCCAGGGTCTCAATATTAGCCTCTCCAGGGTCTCAATATTAGCCTCTCCAGGGTCTCAATATTAGCCTCTCCAGGGTCTCAATATTGGCCTCTCCAGGGTCTCAATATTAGCCTCTCCAGGGTCTCTCTCGTCCCTAAATGGCAAATTTGTCCCTCAACCATGTCTGTGTTAGTAACGTTAAATGGGCAAAGCGAGGTGCTTTGGGCCCATTTAACGTTAATAACCTGTCCTTATCTTTTAAAATAAAATGACGGAAAATATTCCCAGCGACGGCTTAGTTTGCTTTAAGATCTGAATTTTTTGATTAGCTTCCTTGGAAACACAAATTGAGTCGGCGGGTAACCGCGTGTTTTGCGCAGAGCGTTTTTGGCACGCTGACTTGTTCATGAATTCAGAAAGAGGTTAATGAGCAAAAAACCCCAAAAAACAACTATTCTAACAAACAATTTGTTAACAAATCTAACAGAAGATTATTCTGAGCATGATCTCTAATGGTGCATGTTGTTGTTGTTGTTGTTGTTTGCATGATGGGACTTGTAGTTCTCTTGTGTTTCCGTTTTAATTCTGCAGCAGGAATTTGAAAAGGAGTGTTCTTCTCAACACACACACACATCATCACACATGTGTCCAGCATGTGTCCTTCTCTTCATAACCTACAGTTTGCCTGAGCAGCAAAGTTAAAACCTTTTACACTTAGTTAGTTCGTCTGGAGTCCTTCCGGGGAGTGCCTCAGGGGCCTGTACTAGCCCGCCTCCTTTCCCCCCCCCTCTCTACGCCTCCCAAAACAATATCGGGGGTTAAAGTTGAACCCATTTATAACTGAGAAAATATTCTACAAAGCTCTTCTAAATCTTGACAGTTTTCTGAAAAACCCCCATGTTTCTATGTCAGTCGTTTTTTTGCAATACATTTTCACGATTTTTCAAAAATAGCAGACCTACAAGTTCATACCACGGCACTCTGTGCCGTGCTATGAGCTTGCAGATCTGCTATTTTTCAATAGCTAAATTATAACATAATGCTTAAAACACCAGAAGGGACCCCCCTGCCCAAAATGCCTTAAAGGCGGTCCACATCCACACCCAATAATTCTAACTTGGATAACTATGTAAGGATAACAATATTATGTGAGAATACACATTTATTCCACACTGCTGAAACATGACGTTCTTTAACATATTGTGCAGGAAACCATAACGTTTCTGAGTGCGAGGGGGAAAACGGAATAGATCAATATATTGGCACCGGCAGCCAAATAGATATCTGTGGGAGCATGTAATGATGGGGTGCATACTTAGTTTAGACTAGTCATTGGTTAGACATGGGTTAAGGTTAGGTTTAGGTGTGCTGCCCCCGTGGGAGGTTAGGTTTAGGGTGAGGGTTTGAGATGGGTTGTAGTTGTAGGACTAATGACCGGTCTAACCAATGACTAGTCTAAACCAAAAACTGTCTAAACTAAGTACTGCACCATGTAATGATAACTTCGTAAACCACATGAATCCAGGGCTAGTAACAATAGCAGATGCTCACTATATGTGGCGCGTTGTAAACATTAAACTATTTTCAGCACTGAGATACGGTGTAGAGAGAGGAGGGACATTCTAAGTGGACCTATAATACCGGTGTAAACACCCTGGGGGCACCCCCGGGTCAAGTATATATCGTTTTTAAGTGGTTTAAGAAAATAATATACATATTATTTGCAGCAAACATCCAGCATGGACTCAACCGGGGCTGCATGCGTTTTTGGTTTTCCGACATACTAACAGCCCCCGACAGGCATTATTCCAGTTGTCTACTCTTAAAGGGACACTTCACCCTTTTTGCTAAAAAATATATGTTAATGCCGTTTAGGAGCTTTAGAACACTTTCCTGGGGGTCTTTATGTGTGTAATATGTGGTTTTAGATATTTTAGATTGTAGCAGTGAGCCTGTTGTCTCTGCTGTCATGGACACTGGTCTCACTACCTTCCTGGACTACATGTTGTCTCAGTAAGACAGCTCTCCCCCCTATCCACAAGGAGGAGCAGTGCACCAAATAATTATGGGAATTGTAGTCCAGGAAGGTAGTGAGACCAGTGTCCATGACATCAGAGACAACAGGCTCACTGCTACAATCTAAAATATCTAAAACCACATATTACACACATAAATACGCCCAGGAAAGTGTTCTAAAGCTTCTAAACGTCATTAACATGTATTTTTTTGCAAAAAGGGTGAAGTGTCCCTTTAACCTCAACCTTCCATGGTTTTCTGTCTCGGCCCATTCCTCACGATGCTCTCTCGCCCTGCTTCCTTCACTCCCTTCCTCCCTCCCTTCCTTCCTTCCCTCCTCGTTGTGTAGTCTCGGACGTGCCCCCGCCGCCTCCCCCCGCTGAGGAGCCGGTGTTTGAGGAGGCCACCCCTCCCCCGCCCCCGCCGGAGGAGTACGAGGATGACGGGGAGGAGGAGGAGGAGGAGGAAGAGGAGGAAGAGGAGGAGTCGGCCGTGGTGGAGTACAGCGACCCCTACGCCGAGGAGGACCCCCCGTGGGCGCCCCGCACCTACCTGGAGAAAGGTACGTAGTAACCCATTCTGACCTGAGATCAGATTCATACGATGGTTCCCACTAGGACAACACACTGGTCTGATTAACCCCATTCTGACCTGAGATCAGATTCTATAAAAAATGTCAGTCGTTCTTCGATTTTTCAAAAATAGCAGACCTATACAAGCTCATAGCGTGCCACTCGGTGGCGCGCTATGAGCTTGTAGATC
Source organism: Protomyctophum bolini (assembly GCF_963924005.1). Classification (NCBI taxonomy): domain Eukaryota; kingdom Metazoa; phylum Chordata; class Actinopteri; order Myctophiformes; family Myctophidae; genus Protomyctophum; species Protomyctophum bolini. The sequence continues at coordinate 6,460,051 of NC_137885.1, forward strand.
TGCTATTTTTCAATAACTCTGCAATTCTCCACAGAGCGAGAGATTCACTGTGTTTGCTCACACAGATAGGAACGCTGGGGTTATATTGCATTACACACTTTCTTTTATTTTTTGCTGCCGTCAGGTCAAAAGAGAAAAACTGCAACAGGTTTCTTTCTATAAACTGTGCGTCGCTGTAAAGCATTTTCTAAACTGTACTATAATGTAAACCTAGTTAATTATTCATTAACAATGTATTAATTATGTCTAGCGTTTTTTCATGCCCCCAGAGGCCCTTGAAAATAGCAGATCTATGCGCTATGAGCTTGTAGATCTGCTATTTTTAGCACAACATGACGCTAACACCAAAATGGATTCCCGTTCAGAATGGGTTAAATAATGACTAAAATGTTATACTAGATAGCGTTTACCAGAGCGTTTAGTTTTTTTTTCAACATTTATTTTTTGAGTGATTGAGAATTTCTCTTACTTTATCGAGCCTTCTAAAATTAGACATCTGACACGCTGATGTGTAACTTTACAGTATGTACGAGTCATCTATCACATGGGCACATTTCCTAACGATGATAACTAAGGCAGTCCGGTATACACTTCCCCCTTCCTTGACATCCTCCTACTAGTTCCCAGGAACTGCTGTCAACACTTCCAGTAACTGTTAACTTTACATTGACGCGTCATCTTTAAGGTCACCAGGTCGTGGTTTCAGAGGACATGGTTTACAGGGCAGTCCGTCTGTAGTGGAGTGTCATGTCTCTTTGTCGTTTTCTGGCTCGAACCTTGCCCTGTAATATTCTTCAGGTATGCCAGTATGAAAACACTACTGTCAACAGAGATACGTGCGTAGTTACAAAAGCTAACCCTGGAACAACATCTATGAATTAATGATGAATTGCATTTTTATCGCGCTTTTCCGAGTGCTCAAAGCGCTTCACAATGGTCCATTCATTCATACGTTGGGAGGTGAAGCGGCGAACAGTCGACGCCAGTGTCCTCACTTCGCACATTCACACACCGATGGTGGCGAGCTCACACCGACCCACTCATTGGAGGCAACGTAGGGTTCAGTGTCTTCTTGCCCAAGGACACTTCGACATGTAGGACAGGAGGAGCCGGGATTCGAACCGCCGACCCACGGATCATTGGACGATCCTGCTCTACCTCCTGACCCACAGCCGCCCTTAACAATTGTGGGTCCTTGACATGAAAAAGTTTGAGCATTACTGACATAGAAACATAGGTTCATCAGAAAACTGTCATGACATTAATTTTGTAGAATCAGTTCTCTGGTCTAAATAAGTTAAATTGTCATCTGGGCCAAAAAAAAAAAACTTTAATAAGAAAATAAATCCTGTGGGGAGACCCCAGGTTGAGAACCACCAGATCTAAATCTTAACCCATTTAGTGGCGCGCTACGACCTTGTAGGTCTGTTATTTTTGAAAAACCCCAAAGAACGACTGACACAGAAACATAGCCTTTTCAGAAAACTGTCAGCCGGATGTAGAAGACATTTTTTAGAATCTGATCTCAGGTCAGAATGGGTTCAAGTAAACCAAAATCTCTCTCTCTCTCCTCTGCCCCCTAGTGGTGGCCATCTACGACTACGCGCGGGACAAGGAGGACGAGCTGTCCTTCCAGGAGGGCGCCATCATCTACGTCATCAAGAAGAACGACGACGGGTGGTACGAGGGCGTGATGTGCGGCACCACGGGCCTCTTCCCCGGGAACTATGTGGAGTCCATCATGCACTACGCCGACTGAAGGAAGACAACCGGAACCTCTGACTGAGGAGGAGGAGGAGGAGGTGAAGGAGAGGGGGAGGAGGAGGGGGGGGGGGCGGTTATGGAGGGAGGGAGGGGAGGTATGGTAGCTAGACGTTTATCCGACAACGCCCAAGAGTCCGACGGTCATTGTACGGCCTCTGTACCCGGGGGTTTTTGATCTTCCTTCGCATTGGGCTAAAAAAAAAAAAAAAAGCCTGGGGGGATCGAGATACATGTCCTGGTCTAGGAGTGGAAGTGAACTACATTTCCTGGTCCGGGAGTGGAAGTGAACTACATTTCCTGGTCTAGGAGTGGAAGTGAACTACATGTCCTGGTCCGGGAGTGGAAGTGAACTACATTTCCTGGTCTGGGAGTGGAAGTGAACTACATGTCCTGGTCTGGGAGTGGAAGTGAACTACATTTCCTGGTCTGGGAGTGGAAGTGAACTACATGTCCTGGTCTGGGAGTGGAAGTGAACTACATTTCCTGGTCTGGGAGTGGAAGTGAACTACATTTCCTGGTCTAGGAGTGGAAGTGAACTACATTTCCTGGTCTGGGAGTGGAAGTGAACTACATTTCCTGGTCTGGGAGTGGAAGTGAACTACATGTCCTGGTCTGGGAGTGGAAGTGAACTACATGTCCTGGTCTGGGAGTGGAAGTGAACTACATTTCCTGGTCTGGGAGTGGAAGTGAACTACATGTCCTGGTCTGGGAGTGGAAGTGAATTACATTTCCTGGTCTGGGAGTGGAAGTGAACTACATGTCCTGGTCTAGGAGTGGAAGTGAACTACATTTCCTGGTCTATGAGGCGCCACGCGCTCTGCACCCCTCTAGACCAGACAGCACGCTGGCTGGGCCAGGCTAGACAGTCATTAGTCTGGACCAGAAAGCACGCTGGCTGGGCCAGGCTAGACAGTCATTAGTCTGGACCAGAAAGCACGCTGGCTGGGCCAGGCTAGACAGTCATTAGTCTGGACCAGAAAGCACGCTGGCTGGGCCAGGCTAGACAGTCATTAGTCTGGACAACGGTGCGTGGTGGTTAAAAGCCCAAACCACACCAAAGGGTCGCCATGCAACTCCTTTGATCCAAACGGTTGTCAAGGAGTCGCACGGTGACTTATTGGTGTGGTTTGGGGACGACGTGGGTCAAACGTGCAACAGGACATATCACACCGCTGGGACAACGCTAAAACCGTCTGGGCCCTTTGGTGAGGTTTGGGCTTTAGGGTTAGGGTTAGGGGGTCGGACTAATGACTGTCGGACTCTTGGCATGTCGGGAACAAATGCCTGCACCTGAGGGAGGGAGGGATGGGGAGGATATACCGAGACGGTTTATACAAGTATAAATTGTCAAAAAGGTCAGAGACTTTGGTTCAAGACAGAGCATGATCACACTAATGGTGGAAGGAAGGAATGAATGGTGGTCGACGAGAGAGAAACGGTTTCGACGAGAGCGAGAGAGAGGGAGAGAAGGGAAAGTGGTTTGAAAAGTTCTCAAAAAAAAAGAAAGGACAAACTGAAACCCTGGTCATTCTCTCTGAATCAAACCCAATCATCGTTCAACAACCACTACTACTCCACATGTTATTTTTTTATTCCCAGTAACATTTTTCTTATTATTCTTTTTTTTGGACGGCGAGGAGCGGCGAACGTGTGTGGGGGGGTTTCTACGGTATACTTTTGGGAGACTGTTGTTTTTAAGGCCACTACAATTTAGTTTTTGCTTTATTTTCCTCTTGATATATATATATATATATATATATACTTTTTTGTGTTTAGCCAATTTGCCCTTATTTTGAATCCTATTTATTTGGACCTTGCAGTGGGATATATATACAGTGAGTATATGGTAACTAAATGGTTAGACAACAATCACACTCGAGGCCCGGATGACGACGGCTTCGAGGTCGAACATCTCCGCTTAATGTTCTAAATGTCTATTAACGCCTAACAAAACACTACAGTGACGTTATAGTCAAAAAGGTCTTTACGAAGACGACGATAATACTAAAGATTATATACTCTTTATCTTGTCCGTTGTCGCGAGTTAACACTAGCGTAGCGCTCGCGTGTCTTCGACGGACTATATCATTATTTCGGCGGCTCGTCGAAGAGTGTGCCAAAGCTGTCATTTACTAAGATTATATAGTATATACAATATATGTATACATATACGTGTATATATATTAGTATAACATATATATATATATATATATATACATGTCTTAATACAACAAAGACCATATTAAGCTAGATTTCAGTGGGTTATTGTGGGTGTCTGAAAAACGAAATATACGAAACCACAGTATTGCTTGGAACAGAAAACATCCACCGCATTGATCATTACTGGGGTTGAGACTCTTAACCTTGACTCTCTGTCAGATGGTGGCAGTATTGAGTTCCCTCCTCCTGCCAGATGGTGGCAGTATTGAGTTCACTCCTCCTGCCTGGATCTAGGTCTCTCGAGCAGAGACGGTGAACCCGAAGCCGCGGGACAAAAATCTTGTTATCGCCATAATAATTTGGAAGTTGTAGTTCTTGTTGGGTTGTGTTTACATTGCGCCGTGGAACAGCTTCAATATGTCAATATGTAATCAGTCTTGCGTTGATCCATCCTCTATAGCGGCCGCATATCGCTTCCGATCAGAAACGGTTCGGAAGTGCATAGTCTGCCCCGAGAGAGAGTCCAGATGGGAGCAGGGGGAGGAACTCGCTGCTGCCGCCATCTGGCGGAGTCGGGGTTAGAGACTCTTGTCAATAGGCGGTCTAGTGGTGACAACACCTTACCGACTATAGATTGCTAACCCAGTGGTTCCCAAAATGTTGACCCAATTTTTTTTAGAAAATGTATGTTTGCCCCGCGACCCAAACTAGTGAATATAGCAGATCTTCAACCTCACAACATGTCACTTCGTGCTGCCGTTGTGAGCTTTTATATCGGCTATTTTCACCAGTTGGCTCCCCAAATGGACACTAATTAGCCCCGTTTGGCCCCAATTTGAAAGGATTTTCCAGGGACCCCCAGTTTGACGTGCATATTAGTCTACAGAGACCCCCCCATTTAATGGTATTCATATCTCTGGCACCTCAAATTATATTGTAAAATCAATGTTAATTTAACTCTGAGAGAGTATACAAATGTAACATTTGTACACTCTCCAGAGTTACAGTCCCATAAGGGTCCATTTGGTTCCAAACTGTCATTCAGCTGGGGACTGACCCCCTGGAACTCCCTCCCTCAAGGACCCCTGGGGGGTCCCCGGACCCCACTTTGTGGGAACCACTGGGGCTAACCCACTTGTTGAGATGGGTATATTTTGTTGACCACGCTCCATGGTACAAACAAGGCCTCATACTGTGTTTTTAGGCTGGGAAGAGTTTGTCTTTCTGCCTTTCCTCGGTCAAAAACAAGTGGACGAGGAGGAGGAGGAGGAGGATATTGGGTTCTTCTATCTACTGCACAATGACCTGGATTTCTCAAGTCTTATGTTACTGCCTCTCTCCAGCTCTGTGATGAATAATGGACCATTATTATGATCATCACAGAGATCGCGGAGATGGATGCATAGACAGACAGACAGACAGACGGACGGATAAATAGATGGATGAATGGATAGATACAACCGCCGGCCACTTATTTGCAGTGTTCATGATATTACATCCAATATACTTTTGTTGTTGTCGGCGTTACCCTCCCTCCCTCTTATTTGTTTTATTTCAGGGAGGGGGGGCGGGGAGGGGTTGTTGTTCAACCCATGGGGTCCAGAATCGAGTTAACATGCTTGCAGAGTGACAGGACTGCATGTTTTCCATGAACAGAGAGAGAGAGAGAGGAAAAACAACAAAAACCTCTTTTTCTTTTTTTAAAGAAAAAAATTCTGCTCTATTGATTATTAATGTCTTAATATTTTCTTTTTTTTTTAGATATAACAGTGTGGTTCCTGTTTTTATTTTATTATATTCGCCCGTCGAAGCCGACGACACGTTTAAAAGGTGGAGCGTTGTTATTTTTAAAGCAGACCCTTGTGCCATATTTGAAAAGTGTGTGTGTGGTGGTGTTAAAAAAAAAATACAGGTTGTCACTTAATTTGCAATAAACGTTGGCGACAGACAGACAGACAGACAGACAGCCGGAGTGAGGGGGGGGGATTGTCGTTTGAAAAACTAAACTTCTAAACTTTTTTTTTGATTATTTTTGTTTTAACTCCTTTCTTCAGTTGTTGACTGTTGTTGTTTTTTTTTAAATCAAAAGCACATAACATTTGTAGGGGAAAAAAATGGTGTAGAGTAAAAAAAAAAACTGAAATGAAATAATATAAATGTAAGATGTATTAAATGTCCACAGAACGGGACTCCTTTTATTGAATATGAAAAGAAGCCAGCCATTGTGTCGACGACGCGGTCTTAACTGTTACAGAGCCCCCCCCCCCGCCACCCCACTAAATAAGGGCCTTTCTCGGCCCCTTCCTTCTCCCATTGTTTATATTGTGTTTAATTTCCAAGATGGCCGCGGCACCAGGAGGTGAGTGGGTGGCGGTCGACATATGCCCTTACTGAGCAGCATTCACAAATTATTCAAGACGCCTGTCCTGATTTTGTCTTGTGTCTATGTTTAATAAAGCCCATATGGTTTGACCAAACATTTTGTTTTATGGGGGGAGGGGGGCAGAACACATCCATACATCAAAGCTGTGTTCAGACACAAGGCAAGTGTCTTGAATGCAGCCCAGTTAAGGGCATATGTCGACCCCCGCCCGCTCACCTCCGCCACCACCCCCTCCTGGTGCTGCGGCCATCTTGGAAACTAAAACACAATATAAACAATGGCCGAGGAAAGGCCCTTGGACACGGGATCGAAATGCAGCATACCAAGTTTCGATAACGCTTGGCTGTTTTCTGGGGGGGGGGAGGACTTTTCTCGAGGGCTCAGTACTTGTATGTATGTCGAGATTCTTTATTTTCTATTAAAAAGAAAACTAGGTGGGATCGGTCCGTATGTGAGTCTTGCATGCCATTGTTCTTTATTCTGTACTGGATGTCCGATTTTAACCTGAAACGTGGCAAAGATCACCCATTCTAGAGACAAAGCAAAGCCCCACTACTCTTTTATTAATTAACCAGGTACCACCCGGTACCACCCAGCCTCATCCAAAGAGACTATGTAGGACTTTACTTCGAGCCCCCAAATCGTGATGTCCTCAGAATTCTGTTTTTTTTGGGGGGGGTGACCGAGCTTACTCCCGAGAGGAGCCGTCATTTAATTTGATGGTGATAATGGTGTGTGTGCGCGCGTGTGTGTATGTCTGTGTGTGTGTGTGTGAGAGGTATCCTACAGGCAAAGAGCCCCACCGAAAGGTCTAAAAGTCCAGATCCCAAGAGTTAAAAAAAAAAAATCTGAGATAGTTTAGTGAAACACACTCGGGCTGTGTTTTTTTAGGTTTCGTCATACGGCAGCGTAGCGCGCAAAAAAAAAGAAAAACGATTCGTCGCGAGCTTGTAGGTCGCCTGTTTTCGCCTGTAACGACATGCCCCAAATAGGGACGACACCAGGTTTGAACGTGATTATAACAGGATTAACTGTTTCCCCCCCACATCTCTGTAGAACAAGAGAACTTTTTGTTGGAGGTTGGAGACTAGTACCCGCCAGTGGGACGACGTAGGAAACCCGATTCTTTAAACATTTTCGTGCCAAATTCATACGTAAATCTAAAATGGCGAGATTTTGAAAATTGCAGACCTACAAACTCACATGTTGTGATGTGACATCTTGTGACCTGTGTGCAGATCGGTTATTTTCATAACAATATGCCATAATATGCCATGAACAGGAAGAGCTTTAACATCCTCTAATAATAACAATAACCCATTAAAAGCACCTCATTTTAGGTATATATATATATACACACACACACAGTAGGCCTATAAGCAATAGGTTTGTCATTAAAGTGTTTTTCAAATGATAGCAGATATACAAGCTCACACAAATTTCCGCAATTTGCAATTTCCGCAATTTCCAATTTCTGTAATTTCCGCAATTTCCGCTTTTACTTATCGTTTTTTTCCCGCAATTTTCCGCAATTCCTCCGGAATATTCCGCAATTCCTGCGCAATACTCCGCAATTCGTCCGCAATACTCCGCAATTTTTCCGCAACACTCCGCAATTCCTCCGCAATACTACGCCAATTTTTTCTTTTTTTAAACACTCCGCAATTTGCTAATGTTTCTCATCCTCCGCAACACCGCAATTTTTCCGGTAAATACAACACATTGAGCAGGGCACTGCAGGGAGTTGAACCCCGTTCCGGTAAACCAGAAGTCGCGTGGTGAGCTTGTACATCTGCTAATCTTTGAAAAGTCCCTGGCACAAAACCTGTTTCAGATGGGGGCGTCATCTACGGTAAAAATCCATACACAATGGTGGTGGTGGTACCTTGGCACAAGAAAGAAAAAAAAGTCTGAGAACTTAACTTAAAGTGATTTTAGGAGGCATTTGTAGAATCGGCCTCGGCTCTTAATGGGTTTATTTAAAAAGTCATGTTAACCAACTTTTCTGTGACGGGGCGTTTTTGAGAACAAGTGGACAAATAACCGCGCTGTATTAATGACAAATAACTCTAGAAATAAATACTACAGTACATGGGGCTCCTTGCCTGCTGGAGTCAACCCCCCTCCCCTCCCCCCCCCCCCCCCTTCCTCCAGGATGTCATGACAAAAAAAAAAAAAAAAAAACAGTCCATAATGCCATTGTGTTGCACAGTTGCAAAGTTGAATTGCAGAAAAGTTACCATATTTGTAAAATCATGAGAACAAAGACAATAAAATTATTAAGATTTATTGTTGTGTTATTGGTATGTATTGTTTTTTATTTTTCCTTTCTTTCTCTCGTTGGTTTTTTTATATTCAAGCTATATACAGGTTAGTGCCGGTTTGGTTGGTCGGGGGCCTTGCTTAGCGTTCACAAAGGTCACTCGATCTCCTCCGGTCGACGAAACAAACGCTACTAAAGTCGCCCTGCAGTGCACTAGTTACAGCAGATACAAAAAAAAATAATTAATAACCTAAGATTGAGCCCTATGCAAAAACAAAACAAAAATCAGACCCTATGCTAAGAATGCATAATATGCACAATATTCACAATATATCATTACTCGAGTACAATATGTTGTAGCTATGGTTATTAATATTGTAGTAATCTATGACTGTTTCAGTGTTAAAACACTTCAAAGGTGTTTATTATAATGATTTCACCCCCAGAGGAGCAGATAGATACATAGAAAATATCCCACAAAATAGAAAACAAACCAAAAAACAATACAAGGCTTTTCCAGGAATAGTTCAGTATTTTCTTAGGAGTCTTATGATGCGACCTTGTGAATTTCTTTCAGTTCATCAAAACATAATTGATATTGAAAGCGGGGCAACTGTTACGAGAATTGATCAGCTGCCGTCGTAAACGGCTTCCAAACTGTTTTATAATATAGCCGTCTGTTAAATTAGTTTCTAATTGTTTGGGTTCTGTTACGCTAGACCCGTTAAATTAGCCTTGCCTTGTAAGACAGACATGAGGACTTTTATGTCCTGTTAACTAACTTGAGTTTTTCCCAACTAGTGACATCAACAAATCAGCTTATAGACTGACATAAGTAATGATTTTGGACCCCATTGACTTGCACTAGAGTTGGCTTTTTTTTCTTCTTTTTTTTAATGAACTGAGAAGTAGAGAGAAAAGAATCCCGCACACGCCATCTTCACTGGAGTTACATTTATTGAGCAACTCTCTTCAGACCTGGCCTGGTTATCAGACTGTAGCTAGAGACACAGTCCACTCAGAGAGTGGGCCGGGGTCTTTGGGCTGGATCCAGGCTACTTCAGACCTTCATCAGGCATGATGGTCTTTTTTTTCTCTACTTCTCAGTTCGGAATCCGACGCACCTGTCCGTTGTAGGACCTTTTTCTTAGTTTTTAAATGAACTAAAAAGAACCCCCACTTGACACTCAAATCAGCCTCTTTAAAACGCCTGAACTGTTCCTTTAGCATGTCAATCAGAGTTGCCCCTGTGCAAAGGTTTGTGTCTTTTCTTTTACACAGTGAAATATACATTGGTAGATTAGCTTTCACATCATATTGCTCAGGTGACAGCAGTACTTTAACAGAATGCAGAGAATCTAGATGGACAGGAGATTCAGTAGAAGGATTAGAATAGAACTATGCAACGTCTGGAAGGTTTCTCCCCGTCTCTTAATTCTCACAGATGAGGGTCTCCACCACAAACGTGTTCTCAAAATGACGGATCTTGTGGCAGTTGAGGGCCTCGCGCTTATGGATCCCTGGAAGGAAGGATACAGAGGGAGAGAGAGAGAGAGGTTAGGATGGTCCTTAACCCATTTAGGCCCGACGTCGAAAATTTAAAAAATCTTCTAAATCTTCTATGTCAGTGGTGCTCAATATTTCATGTCAAGGACCCGAAAAATGATATGTAATATGCCTCCGCCCCCCCATCTGAAAATATGTTGTTCCAGGGACCTCCCGCAGAAGCAAAGATTTGAGTTGAAAAAATATTTATCGTGGCTGACTGTCTGACCAGAATGGAACAGAGCCTTCATTAGTATCATTAACGCTGACTCTGTTTGACCAGAATGGAACAGAGCCTTCATTAGTATCATTAACACTGACTCTGTTTGACCAGAATGAAACAGAGCCTTCATTAGTATCATTAACGCTGACTCTGAGTTTGACCAGAATGGAACAGAGCCTTCATTAGTATAATTAACGCGGACTCTGTTTGAACCAGAATGGAACTTCATTAGTATCATTGACGCTGACTCCGTTTGACCAGAATGTAACAGAGCCTTCATTAGTATCATTAACGCTGACTCTGTTTGACCAGAATGGAACAGAGCCTTCATTAGTATCATTAACGCTGACTCTGTCTGACCAGAATGGAACAGAGCCTTCATTAGTATCATTAACGCTGACTCTGTTTGACCAGAATGGAACAGAGCCTTCATTAGTATCATTAACGCTGACTCTGTCTGACCAGAATGGAACAGAGCCTTCATTAGTATCATTAACGCTGACTCTGTTTGACCAGAATGGAACAGAGCCTTCATTAGTATCAACACATTCTGTACATATCACGTCTGGAAACGTCATAGGGATTGGAACCGAGAGGTGCCTTAGACGTCTGTGGACGTCCTAGCGACGTCCAAACGACACGGGGCGAGATAACAATATTCAGAATTATTCCTATTTTTTTTTTGGCATTTCGCTTTTCGCTTGCCGTATGCTAACGCTCTGTGCAACTATTAGCTTGTCATTGACTCCCATGTTAGCGCGGCGGAAAGAATGACTCGTATCTCCTGATCCAGGGCGCTCTCCGTGGTGTTGAAAGGATCGATATGCTGGCGCTTTATTTCTGCTCCTCATCCGTCTCTCCCGCAAAATATGAACGCTTTTTGGAGCGTATATAAATATATTAAGATGATCGGGGATTGTGAGGTCACTTTGTCAAGTCAACTTTTTTAAGAAAGTGTTTCCGGTTCATGGCTTTCAGAGTAAAAGCGATCAGACTACTCTGGCACCCCGGAGCTTCTTTTTTGATGCACTTCCTGTACTAGATGGGTTACGCTGACTCTGTTTGACCAGAATGGAACAGAGCCTTCATTAGTATCATCAGTATAACACCGATGAAGTAGGGACATGGCCCCAATTTATTTTCCAAAATGGCGCGTGCACACACACACACAGAGCCCATTCTCTCTATCTCTATCTCTCTCGGATCTGAAAAGTTGATGGCAGTAGCTCTCCGTGGTGTTGAAAGGATCGATATGCTGGCGCTTTATTTCTGCTCCTCATCCGTCTCTCCCGCAAAATATGAACGCTTTTTGGAGCGTATATAAATATATTAAGATGATCGGGGATTGTGAGGTCACTTTGTCAAGTCAACTTTTTTAAGAAAGTGTTTCCGGTTCATGGCTTTCAGAGTAAAAGCGATCAGACTACTCTGGCACCCCGGAGCTTCTTTTTTGATGCACTTCCTGTACTAGATGGGTTACGCTGACTCTGTTTGACCAGAATGGAACAGAGCCTTCATTAGTATCATCAGTATAACACCGATGAAGTAGGGACATGGCCCCAATTTATTTTCCAAAATGGCGCGTGCACACACACACACAGAGCCCATTCTCTCTATCTCTATCTCTCTCGGATCTGAAAAGTTGATGGCAGTAGCTCTAACCTAGGAAGGTGGCGCGGCGCTCCAGCTTGTAGGTGTCTCGTCCCTGACACAGGCTGTAGATGAAGAAGCCCAGGTCCTCGATGTTGTCCAGGCGCTCCGTCACCACCATCTGCTCATGGATCAGGTACGACTGAGGCAGGTAGGTACCAGCCTGGAGAACAATGGAGACAATTATTATTAGAATAGAAACCAGACCAAGGGTACAGGTTTTAACTGTGTTGGGTAGGTACCAGCCTGGAGAACAATGGAGACAATTATTATTATAAACCAGACCAAGGGTACAGGTTTTAACTGTGTTGGGTAGGTACCAGCCTGGAGAACAATGGAGACAATTATTATTATTATTATTAGAAACCAGACCAAAGGTACAGGTTTTAACTGTGTTGGGTAGGTACCAGCCTGGAGAACAATGGAGACAAGTATTATTATAAACCAGACCAAGGGTACAGGTTTTAACTGTGTTGGGTAGGTACCAGCATGGAGAACAATAGAGACAATTATTATTAGAATAGAAACCAGACCAAAGGTACAGGTTTTAACTGTGTTGGGTAGGTACCAGCCTGGAGAACAATAGAGACAATTATTATTAGAATAGAAACCAGACCAAGGGTACAGGTTTTAACTGTGTTGGGTAGGTACCAGTCTGGATAACAATAGATACTATTATTATTATTATTATTATTAGAAACCAGACCAAAGGTACAGGTTTTAACTGTGTTGGGTAGGTACCAGTCTGGATAACAATAGATACTATTATTATAAAACAGACCAAAGGTACAGGTTTTAACTGTATTGGGTAGGTACCAGTCTGGAGAACAATATTATATACAGTTATTAGAAATAGAAACCAGACCAAAAGGTACACGTTTTTAACTGTGGTGGGTACCATCCTGGATTACTATACAAGACATTATTATTTGATACCAGAACAAAGTACAACTTTGGCAGGTATAGCTACTAGTACCTACTACCCTAAAGAAAGAGTTCTATAAAAATAAATGCAGGATCAATATCAGATCAGTATGACTGGGGCAGAATATCACCCATACTTTTAATAACCTCGTGCCGCAAACTGTCAAACTCCCACACTTTCCACAGTTTGATAGTCGGCGGATATATTTCACTATGCTAATTACCTTGATGTTGACGAGCAGCTCCACAAAGTCCTTGGGAGGCATGACGATGGAGGTGTTCAGAGGAATGATGTAGCACTTGTTCAGGAGCAGGTCCAGATAGGCTGTGAGCCTCTGAGAGAGGGAGAGAGAGAGAGAGAGATTCAGGATGCATTGAAGTGTACGATTGAACTTGCCATGGACTATATTGTTTAGAACTGCTTTAAAATGTTCTAAAAAATTGCAATATATTTAGGAATCGCAATAGAAATCAAACCGGCACCCTAGGTATCGAGATGTAAGTGAATCGTCCCACACCTAGAGTACAGTATTCACACATACAGAGGTCCCAGTTTATTACTGTAGCCTTCTTTTGGACTATTATGTACTGCCCTGTTCTTAATTCCAGACTTGGAGAGAGAGAGAGAGAGAGAGATAGATACAGGCGTCAGCACTCTCAGAACACATGCCCTGTTCTGGGATCTGTTATTAAACACATGCCCTGTTCTGGGATCTGTTATTAGACACATGCCCTGTTCTGGGATCTGTTATTAAAAACATGCCCTGTTCTGCTCTCCAAAGTCAAAGAATGGCAGGAAGTGAAATGAAACGCAACGTTACATTTTATGTCCCAGTCACCAACAATAAGAGTCAGCATATTAGTTGTACAAGTTTGTTGATGGAGAAAACTAAACAGGTATTCATAAACAATGACTTTTTAAACGACATTACAACAGATTACCAACTGACCTGCCGGGTAACTTTGGGTCAGAGTGGTTTATCCCATTTTGGGTGGGAACCCCTTTTGGTGTTTTAAACATTGTTATAATTTAGCTATTGAAAAATAGCAGATTGGCGCGCTACGAGCTTGTAGGTCTGCTATTTTTGAAAAATCGTGAAAATATTTTAGTGTTAGTCTAGTTTTAGTCGACTAAATCTATAGTTGATTTAGTCGATTAAAATGTATTTTGGCGGGCCTTGATGCCGTCATAACATGACTGTTTTTACACTTGCTGAAAGTAGCCTATCTACAAGCTCACAGCGTGAAGCGCTGCGACGCGTTGTGAGCTTGTAGATCTGCCATTTTCAGCATGCACCCAAGTGTAAAATTACTTGTACTGAATCTCTTGTCCACTATAGTCCTAACATTTTAGTCTAGTTTATTTGTTGACGAAATTTTCAGTATATTTAGCCTTAGTCATCATAGCTTAGTTTCCATTTATTTTGCGTCATCAGAACATTTTTTGTCTTAGTTTTAGTCGAGGAAATCAACACTGCCTTAGCTGTCGGTGCATGGGAACAAATCCAAAGGGCAAGCGCTCTACCGACAAATATTTGTTGAGGAAATACATTCTCCTTTCTCCATTCACGAAAGTAATGAAAACAATTTATTATTTATTATAGCAGCTGACAATACTGGGCTGGTTTGTGTACCGGTGACTCTGCAATTCTCCACAGAGCGAGAGATTCACTGTGTTTGCTCACACAGATAGGAACGCTGGGGTTATATTGCATATAACACACTTCCTTTTATTTTTGCTGCCGTCGGGTCAAAAGAGAAAAACTGCAACAGGTTTCTTTCTATAAACTGTGCGTCGCTGTAAAGCATTTTCTAAACTGTACTATAATGTAAACCTAGTTAATTATTCATTAACAATGTATTAATTATGTCTAGTGTTTTTCCATGACCCCAGAGGCCCTTGAAAATAGCAGATCTATGCGCTATGAGCTTGTAGATCTGCTATTTTTCAATAGCTAAAGTATAACATAATGCTTAAAACAACAAAAGGGGGTTCCCGCCCAGAATGGGTTAAGGAAACAGATTAAATCCTACCAGAGCCTTTCTCCTGTGTCTAAATAAATATAAAATGGTGTGCCTGCTATGCCTGTCCGGCTGTCCCCTCGTAGTTATTTAATTGGTCTTTTTTTGCTTATAACTCATTGTTCAGTTCTCAACCTCACCATCTTGAAAAGGTATGACTGCAGTAAACACATGTTTAATCCATGTGACTTGTCAATCGTGTTTTAATGCAATCGAAATAAACCTCAAAATGCACTACATTTTCCAAATGAACCTAAACTCTTAATGCTGCCGCTAAAAGCTAAACTAGTATTAATGCACACATCAACTTGAACAATTAAGCTTAGACCAGTGTGTTAGCATTATAGCTTAGACCAGTGTGTTAGCATTAGCTTAGACCAGTGTGTTAGCATTAGCTTAAAGACCAGTGTGTTAGCAGGAATACTGGACTACTCGCCCCGGTGCTTGCCCGTTTTTCCTCCTGGAATTTTCACCAGTGAGGGGGATAACTTTGTAATATGCTATTGGCTGTTTGTATTCTTTTTGGAAAAATATAAAAAGATACTCCTGTGGAAAGGCTATATTGTTTTACTTATATTGACCCAAAAACAATTTAGTATTATTTAGTATATGTAAGGTTTTGCCCACTCAAATGGTACCTCGTCAGATAATCCCCACATATCCTACAACAACTTCTGTGAACAGATTTAAATTATAAATAACAGACTTAAATTATATTTGTACATGCTTCAATTCTGGGAGGAAAACAGAAACGGGGCGAGTAGTCTTGTTACCGTTAGCAGCAGCATTAAAAGTCACTCTCAGAGTTATGGGGACTCCAAAACATTAGAGAATCACTGAAATAACTAGAGATGTACCGACACCAATAACTCACGTTATCGGACGACAGTCACGATATACCGAGCCAAAATAAAGAACACACTATCTCTCTCTCTCTCTCCTCACCCGGTTGAAGTCGTGCACGATGTCGGCGGGGTCGCCGTCGCTGAACTCGGGCACCGGGACGTTGATCATCTCCACGCCGTCCTCCTCGAGGATGCGGATGCTCTCCTTGATGTGGCGGAGGCGCGCCGGCAGCCCCGGGTACTCCTCCATCACCTCCGTCTCCTCCACCATGTAGTCCTCCTCGCGGTAGTCCACCCCGCAGAAGTACACCTGGCCCTCCTGGTTGACCCCCGAGGGACAAGAGAGTTAAAGCCCATCACACACCGTCTGCGACCGCCGCGCGTCAAAACAGCCGCCTCCGTTATTTTCAATGAACCTATCGCACGCCGGCGGCGTCCGACGACGCGCGCTGGCGCCTCGCCTGGCGCGCCAATAGAATAGTGCTGTCAGAACGAATTTCATAATATGAAAGAAATTCGAATATTAAAAAATATATATATATTCGAAAGCTAAAATTGCCATTCGAATGGAGCTTTTATCATTTATTAATTCTATTTAATATATTTATTTTGTTTTATGTTATTTTATCCGCTCACTAAATGTATTGAGTAACGAATCTACCGCTGTGAAATCTCCACGGCCGCTTCCACTGCATGTGAAAAGGTGCACGTCCGGTCACGTCGCAGAAGAGGTCAATGATTGGCTAACGTAGGGCCAGATTTCAGGGTAAGCCAATCAGAGACAGTCTACAGGGTGGGCGGGCTTACTGGCTGTAACTCTTTTAATCACAGACACGCAAACCCTTGTAACACATGCATAGATACGTCTAGTATACTACACAGACAGAAATCGCCGGTAGAACGAAAATCATAATACAGTCTCATGACACAACTTTATTGCACATCTGTGCTTGCCTTTCATCCACGCTTCTATAGCCTTTTAAATCTCATTTCCCATCCACGGGCACAAGCAAAGTGGTATCAGCATCTTCCACCCGATCTGTGTGGTGTTGTTTCTGACGAGGGTAGCAACTAGTTAGCATGGGAGCTAACATTAGTTTAACGCCAAGGAGTCCTCCTTAATAACACTATGGTACACGGGAGGCGGCCTTTTTTCCGACAGCATTCTAGCCGACGGGGCAACGGTCCTCTCCGCAGCGGGGGGACAATGCTGCGTTTACACGGGCAGACACAGACGAATGCTAATATCATTTGGAGCAGCTACTGTACACGTCTGTTTGCATCAACCTGTTGCTGGCTTCACAATGAATGATAGACTTTATCGTTGCGTCTGCCCGTGTGTAATGGTCAGGGTTTCAATGTCCACAGCAGGCAGACCTGTCAAAAACCTTGCACTTCCCAAAACTCACAAGACATGCCAGCCACGTGTATTATTATAGGCTAAATATGAGCTAAAATAAACAATGTAAATATTCGAATATATTCGAAAATTACAAATAATGAAGCAATGAAATTCGAATTGGATTATAGAGGTGAACTGACAGCCCTACAATAGAACCAGTTATATTTCCTAGGCGGCGCCGCGCGGTAGCGCGTCGCGCCAAATTGTAGGCTCTACAGAGCCGAACCGACTTTTATTCGGCTCTAAAATAGGAGTATGAATCGGCCCTAAGACAGAGCTTTTAAGACAGAAAACTGAGCACTGTTGTTCATGCAGCCCAGGACAGTGACGAGCTGGATTTGGAAATACATCGTTACCCTAAGCCAGCAGTACACCTGGTACACCTGGCCTTCCTGGTTCACCCAGAGGAGTGACCAGAGCCATAGGGCTGTATTTTGAGTGTCTTAAGTACCAGGTCTTATTACCTAACTTGAGTAAACTAAAGACCTGGAGGCGTGATCAATGCCATTTGGCTATTCTGTCTGAGTGGCCAAAGAGCACTGATCACGCATAGTTTACTCAAGTTAGGTAATAAGACCTGGTACTTAAGACACGCAAAATACAGCCCTATAGAGTTTAAAAACCCATTTAGACCCGAGGACGATTCTACAAATGTCTTCTAAATCCTGACAGTTTTCTTGAAAAATTCATGTTTCTATGTCAGTCGTTCTCAAACATTTTCATGTCAAGGACCCCCAAAAATATACATATTTGGCCGCCACCCCCCATCTGAAAATATGTTGTTCCAGGGACCCCCCCCCCCCCCCAAAAAAAGCAAAAAAGATAGTTAAAACCGCTCGCTCTGAAAGAATATAAATTATAGATTTGCGCCACATTTTCATGATTTTTCAAAAATAGCAGACCTACAAGCTCGTAGCGCGGCACTCGGTGCCACGGTATTAGCTTGTAGATCTGCAACTTTTTTCTTTTTATAATTTTTATCCCACAATTTTGTAACCCATTTTAAACCCCTGATCTACTACCTTTCAATAGCTAAAAGTACAACATAATGGCGCTTAAAACACCAAAAGGGGTTTCCGCCCAGAAATGGTTAAGCTGTGTGTTCATGCAGCCTGGAGAGTTTGAAATACATCGTTTTCAACGAGGACGGCGCAAATAGGTCGATATGATTGGTTGTGTTTGCACGCCCACACGGTGATAGACAGACGCTCCCATCCAATCATCTACCATGTATCTTGAAAAAAAGGAACAGCCCCGTCATCGAATTTGCTTCCGCGATCCCAGATCCAAATAAGCTGTGAAACAAATTTGTGTAGCAAGCTTTTTGGATCTGGCAGCGTCAGGTTAGCAAATAGGAGCTATTTTAGGCATGTGTGCAACATGACGACTGTTTTAAAGTAATTGTACAGTGACAATTAACGTCTCTGTAATGTTTGTGTTGTACTATTACAAAAATAACGATCTAAAATAAAGGGATTTAAGATCGTTAAAGCTTCGGCTGTTGCCAAACCGGGTGTGTAATGGACCCGATGTTCGGGCTGCATCCCTATCAGTAACTAAAAGAGCTCAGAGTGACCTCCTGGCATTGCTGTTAAGCCAAGAAACCTGATGAATCTGCCAGAGCGAATACTGCCCACTCACTTAGTGCTCAGTTACTTTGATAAAATCTATCTATCTATCTAATATCTCTTCTTTTATTGTCCAGAACCGATGACCTGACAAAGGTCCGCCCGACCAGCGCTCATCGACTGCGATGCATTCCACTGAATTCCCAGGCTCCAGTTTGCCTCATTGCCTCCCGAGTGCGTCTATGGTGCAAACTAGGGCCCCCGGCTTTACACGAGAACGGTGTCCATAGAAAACGACAAAATAAAGCATCGTTTGCTGGGGTCCCTTTTTTAGATGAGAATGTTACCTATTAAACAGTAAACGTTAACCCATTTTGGGGGCGGGAGCCCCTTTTGGTGTTAGCATTATGCTATGCTTTAGCGATTGAAAAACAGCAGATCTACAAGCTCGTAGCGCGCCACTCGTAGGTCTGCCATTTTTGAAAAATCGAAGAACGACTGACATAGAAACATAGCTTTTTCAGAAAACAGTCAGGATGTAGAAGAAGAGGATTTGCAGAATCGTTCCCAGGTCAAAATGGGTTAAACGGTAAACGTTAATGTCTGTAATATGAAGAGGAGGGGGGGGGGGGGGGGGAAGCTCAACCAATGATTTGCTCACCTGCAGCATGTAAGACCTGTACAGGTAGGCTCCGCCCACCACCACACCTGTCAACATGAGGCCGAGTCCCAGAAACATACACCAGCACCACAGCCTGGACTGGTGGCGGTACACCGGCCTGCACTCCTCCAGGTCCTGGAAGCACACACACACACATACACACACACACACACGTCAAATTAAATAAAAGTTAATTATGTATAATTGGATTGACATCCTCATATATATTCATACAAATCTCTGCCGCGACCCGCCCCAGATCAACAATATAAACGAAACATCTCTGCCAACTCGCTCACGGTATAAGAGAAGGGTTTAATGAAGCCTCGTGAAGACCTTCCTCAGGGACTTTTCTTCTGGGCGTGCAAAAAAAGTAATCTACACGGTGAGCTCACCATGCATCGATGCGTCGTGAGATTGTAGACTGGCTATTATAAGAAACAAGCAGGCTAAAAAAAATGTAACTTGTTTTGTTTTTGGAGAATATACTGTAAGTGCTCAGGAGCGTGTGTGTGTGTGTGTGTGTGTGTGTGTGTGTGTCCTATATGGACATGCTTTATGTTTATGTAACATTGTTCCATATGCACACTGCCCTAGACGCTAATCCTTCCTCCTAGCATTTGACCTTTCACCCTTCCTCTAATGCGTCTCTACTTGGATGGATTAGTTCTTCTAGGAATGCAACTATAGCGATTGTTTTTATTTGGAAATTATTCTATCACTAAAACCTTTTAAAATAATTGATCTTTATTTATTTTTTTAAATCTCTCTTTTTCATATTCTCTAAAGGTATAGTCGACGGACATTTTCCGCCCTGGTTTTAAGTCGACGAAATCAACACTGGTGGTGAGTGATGTCTGTCTGTCTGTCTGTCTGTCTGTCTGTCTGTCTCCAAACAACAAACTGACGCTCCATAAAGCACCCAAACGGGCTGAGTCCCTCCCAGCGCCGGGAATCAAAGAGCAGAGAGACACCTCTGTGGAATATTAATTCAACTATAGCGGGTGACCAGCCCAGCCCCGGCGTCACTCTGAAGTGTCTTGTTTACAAAGACGGCACCATTTAAGATCAGGTTTTCTGTGGTCTCGCTCTGGTTAACGGGTTCTGGTCAACAGGTTCTGGTGGGTTCTGGTTCTGGTCAACGGGTTCTGGTTCTGGTCAACGGGTTCTTCCAGAGTATGTACTTTGAACCGGAATGTGTCGATTATCTTCTTATAGTAATTATTCTATGGAGATTTTAAAATTTTAATTATTCAAACTTTAACTCATTCAGGCCGGGGAACCCCTTTTGGCGTTTTAAGCATCATGTTATACTTTAATTATTGAACAATGGCAGATCTACAAGCTCATAGTGCCGCACTATGAACTATGATATTTTCAGATGTTTATATTTTCACATGAAAAAGTTTGGGAACTAATGCTGTAAACAGAGGTGGACAACACAATGACTCTCTTCATGACTGTAAAACTCAATCTGTATTCATATTTTTACCTCGGTTTAGCTGTCGGCGTTTAATACACTCAAGGACGTTATAATGAATGAATTGCATTTTTATAGCACTTTCCCAAGAGCTCAAAGCGCTTTACAATGGTTCATTCATTCATACATTTGGGAGGTGAAGCGGCGAACAGTCGACGCCAGCGTCCTCACTTCCCACATTCACACACCGATGGTGGCAAGCTCACACCGACCGACTTATTGGAGGCAACGTAGGGTTCAGTGTCTTGCCCAAGGACACTTCGACATGTGGGACAGGAGGAGCCGGGATTCGAACCGCCGACCCAGGGATCGTTTTACACCATTATGTGGTGTTACGGGTGTGATTGTGTACAGGCTGCTACTGAGAGGGTTGTTTTCTTATTTTCTTGTGATTGTGTAATCGGCCATTAAAAAGCATTATGACATCTGTACCGGCAATTACGCATAATTTATGGTCTGATTCTCAACCACTTTGATCCCTTATTCTGGGGACAAATGTAAACAAGTATCTAGGCGATCTACAAGCTCACAACACAGCCCGTGGCAATGTGCCGTGAACTATTTTATTTACAACAAAACAATACAAACAAAGTCATGTCCCATTATTTCGACGGCGGCCACTTGAGTAGCATGGGGGTGTTTGCACCCTCTGGCAGTGTTGGGGTTTTCACAGTGTTTCGTAGGCCCACAAACATGCCCGTCTACCCAAACAAACAGTGACTGAAAACACCCAAATGTGTGTTGTTGTGGGTAAACACATCCACTCTACTCCAGTAGCTGATAAATGTATTATTATTATTATTATTATTATTATTGGTCTTAACCCATTTAGACCTGAGAACAGATTCTAGAAATGTCTTCTAAATCTGAAATCATGACAGTTTTCTGAAAAAGCTTATGTTTTCTGGAGGGAGGGCAGAATCCAATCGTACCGGTCCGCAGGCCAGCCGGTACCCTTGCTGTGTTTCAGTCAGTGGTTCTCAAGGTTTTTTATGTCAAGGACCCGAAGAACTATTTGTAATTGACCGCCGACCCCCATCTGAAAATATGTTGTCCCAGGGACCTCCCGAGATTTGAACTCAAAACATTTGCTGTGAAAGAATAATATGATATTCAAAGATTTGCGGCACACTTTCACGATTTTTTCACCGAGTGCCACGCTACGAGCTTGATCTGCCATTTTTCAATAGGCAAAGTATAACATGATGCTTCAAACACTAAAAGGGGTTCCCGTCCTGAATGGTTTTAACGTCATCGCCGAGGTTACTAAATATGTTACGAACATAATGAAATTACATCTCAGTCTGTCACGGCTAGGTCACTCTGACTTTCTCTTTCGGTTTCACTCTTGACTCACTTTTTTTGTGTCGAACTAATCACCTCTGTATAGCCGGAATGCTGAACTTTTGCTTTTGAGAGCGTTCTACCACTATTTCCGCTATTTCATTAGCAGTCCGTTTGCAGAGAGAGAGAGAGAGAGAGAGAGAGGGGGAGAGAGAGCCAAGGTCATAAGAGGCTTCTCTCTTTCTCTCAAGCACTTTTATTATGTTCTTTTTTGGACTCCGTCCTGTGGGACACATCACAGCGCAGAGGAGCTCCTTATCCCATAGATTACTTTCTAATCTCGCTCCAACACGCTTCATATGTCCACCTCAAAAGCTCCCGGGTCCCCGCTTCGCTCTACTTTAGGTTTCCAGGATGATCACAGCAGTATAGCAGCTTCTCTGTTTCCCCCCAACATCAAAGTGTGAGTGTGAATTCTAACCGACTGATCTGACCTCATTCACATCTCATGCAGGGACCTACGTGCACACATAGACCTTTTTACCCGTCTGTAAAACAAACTGTCAACTTGCCCTCTCCAGACCACGAATACAGCATTTATACTACATGGTGAATGGAAGGGCAAATGCCCTCCTCTCCTTTCCATGCCATACTTGAAGGCCAGCATTGCTCTCAACGCGTCACGCTGCGACGCGTTGAGAGCTTGTAGATCTGCCATTTTCGCTATTTGTCCCAAAAAAAATCCTCTTTTGGGATTAAAGCCCCTGCCTCTCTAACACTCTCTGCACGTGCCTGATCTCATGTAAATGGATATAATAACATATTTTTTTTAAATATTTCATAGAACGATTAAAAAAGACTGTTAATTCCTGTAAAGGGGATAAAAAATGTTTACCAAGTTAGCGTTCAGTCTGCAGAAGATGTATGATGCAATGGTAGCACTCCCTTCTTTTACAGAGAGAAATGGTGACGGTGACCCTTTCTTTCTCCTACAGAGGAATGGTGAATTTAACATCCTGCTGCCATTATGGTGACTGACACCGTGAGACAGCAATTCTGTGTCCTCTTCGAAGAACTGTTCAGAAACCAAAGACGGAAATGTACGGAAGGAAAGGAATAACAGGGTTTTTTTTTTCCTTCTCCAACCCATTCAGGACGGGAACCCTTTTTGGTGTTGTAAGCATTATATTATACTTTTTTTGAAAAGTCGTGAAAATGTGGTACAAATCATTGAATATTTTGAATATATTCTTTCAGAGAAAAGATGGGGGTCGGCGGGCCAATTACATATCATTTTGGGGGGGGGGGTCCTTGACATGAAATAGTTTGAGAACCACTGATATAGAAAAATTGTGTTTTCAGAAAACTGTCTGATTTAGAAGCCATTTATTTAGAAAAAAAGATACATTCTAAACAGCCCATGTACACTCATGTACTGTATGCTCATGTACTGTATGCTATCCAAAGCATATGCCGAGTGTGTGAATGAAGCGTTTTCACCACATTCAGACCCCAACGGTAAGCGCAGCTAAAAATAACCTGAATTCTGGGTGCGTTTGTTTAATTTTGGTTCGTCAAAGTACATCGGCTGGCACGGACTGTACGGCAACACTAAAAACATACTGTACCCTGAATGTATGTTATCCCATTCTGACCTGAGAATCAGATTCTAAAAAAAAATGTCTTCTACATCCTGACAGTTTTCTGAAAAAGCTATGTGTCTGTGTCAGTCGTTCTTTTGATTTTCTAAAATAGCAGACCTACAAGCTCGTAGCTTGTAGATCTTCTATTTATCAATAGCTAAAGCATAACATAATGCTAACACCAAAAGGGGTTCCAGCCGAGAATGGGTCAATGCCCAAAATGTGCTTAGAATTTTAGGCATAGGCAGACATAGGCAGACATTCTCAAGGCCCTGTTTTTGTAACGATATAAACGAGCAACCTCAATTGTCAATGTTGACATTTCACTTTTATATTGAGAACTCATTTTCAACGGATTTATTTTCTACATGGACCGAGGTGTCGGCTATTATCCATCAGTGATGATGAAGGCAGGATATAGCCGACTCCTGAGATGTAGAAAATTAATCTGTTGAACATGACCATATTATATGATGTTTTAAACTTGCTCACAGGAAAATTATCAATTATTTGACAAACATTCCATTTGAGTTGGAGCTGTTATGCCCTGTGTCTCAGCATGTCACTCTGTTGAGGAAAACCTCCAGAGCAGCTTACAAGTTCAAGATCAAAGTGTGTGTCACGATTCTTTAAAAAAACGTGAACATTTGTGCAAATCTTTGAATATATTTTTTAAACAACGGTTGTTTTTTTTTGTTTGTTTCTGGGCGTTCCTCCGACACTATGTTTCCACTCCACGGCCAAATAAATACATACTGTATATAGTTTTGGGGGATCCTTGACATGAAAAGGTTTGAGCCCCACTGATGTGGCAACATAACGATTTAGGATTTTAGAAGGCATTTGTATAATCGTCCTCAGGTCTTAATCAATGGGTTAAGCATGAACTCTACAGGCAACAAACAATGTAGGCCGGGACTAATTGCGATTAATTAACTACAGCAAAATTAATCGCGATTAACTACAGATAAATTGATCGCACCTTTTTTTCACCGCGGAACGTTTCTCACTGGGCGCCTTTCTATAGTACTGAAAACTGGAAATAATATTTTTTGTGTTGCCTAGAACTGGAGGTCTGACAAAAAACAGTAACAATATGAAGTAAGTACAGCTTTGTGATGTCACTGAGATGTACTTGTTACTGTTACTACATTTTTTTCAGACCTCCAGTTCTAGGCAACACAGAACACATGAAAAAAAAGGTTTCTCGCCGTTCTCAGGTTGAATATTGATATGCGATTAAAATGCGATTCATCTAGATTAATTAACTACAAAGCCTCTGATTAATTAGATTAATTTTTTTAATCGAGTCCCAGCTCTAAAATGATCACATCAGAAGAGTTGCAAAGAGAACAATAGTATAGCTTACCCAATAATGACACTGTCACTGTTACGGTACTTATCCCATCCAGAAAGGGGAACCCCATTTGGTGGTTTTTTTTAAGTACCATTATTTTAAACTTTAGCTGTTGAAAAATAGTAGATCTGCTATTTTTTTTTTAAACGTGAAAATGTTCCTCAACTCGTTTTTAACTAAAATCTTTGCTTCTGAGGGGGAATATATAGTGTCGTAGTAAATCGGTGTATTTTGAAGAAAACCTGGAGACTGACATTAAAAATATGAACATGATTATAATGACGTGTAAAAAAAATTGCCACAGGCACATTTGTCCGTGTACGGACATGTTGGTGACCGCACACACACACACACACACACACACAAAAACACACTTTCTTCTCAAAACGCCTGTCCTTTGCAAAACATTGTGTGAGTGAACCAGCTTTGGGAGGAAACCGCATCGGTTCAACGGGAAGGAATGTTGCAACAAAAAAAAAAAGAATGTTCGCATTGAACACAACATCCTTATCCTCCAGTGTCACCTGATTAGCAATGCATACGTCATCCCATTCTTATTCACCGATATATAAGGCCATTGGGTTAAGTGAACTGATCACAGGTGAAAAAAAATGGCATTTTGATTTAATCAACTTTAAGTAAAGTAAGGGCTTTGTTTAGCTTAGCTCCGAGTGTGTCAAGGAGTCCCCCAAATGGACACTCATTCGCCCGCGGACCCCCATTTGAGCAGTGATTCTCAACCATTTTCATTTCAAGGGCCCCCGGTTTGACCTGAACTAGGCTATATGGTCCCCCATTCAATGGCATTTCTGTCTCTCCAATTTATATTGTAAAATCAAAGTTAATTGAAAACTCTGAGAGTGTACTCTCTGAGTTAAAGACCGATAAGGGTTCGATTTGGTTCCTAACTATATTTCATTTAGCTATAGGGACCCCCTGGAACTCCCTCAAGGACCCCCTAGGGGTCCCCGGACCCCACTTTGGGAACCACTGGTTTAGCCTACTTTGCATGATTATGAGCTGGAACTCAATGACTTCTTGGAGCAAAACACGGTCAAATTATTAAAGGACTTTGTACCGTTACTGTAGAACTGGGATTGTTTGTTGTAGGCTACTGTGTGTGTGTGTGTGTGTGTGTGTGTGTGTGTGTGTGTGTGTGTGTGTGTGTGTGTGTGTGTGTGTTACATTGTATCATGTGCAGTGCTCTTGTAACCAGTCACCAGGATTCCTCTTGGTGTGTGTGTGTGCGCGCGTGCGTGTGCGCGCGCCGCTCGGGGTCAAACTTAACAGATCTACAAGCGCACAGCACGTCGTATCGCGACGCGCAGTGAGCTTGCAGAGCTGTTATTTTTGACAGGCTACACCGCGCCGTACTATTGAGCGTTACAAAAAACCCAGTGGTCTCGTTCGCTTCCTCATGTCAGCCATTTTCACTCTCACTCACACACGCACGCGCACACACTTCTTTTGCAAGCTCTTCTTGCAAAGCAAACACTTTTATATAAATACACTTTTACACTTGAACAGTTTATCAACAACGAATACTGACAAAAAAACAAACATTTTTCAACAAGGCAGGCCGTGCATTAATAACGTTGCATTAAAATGTCACAAAATCCCCGACGATAATAACATTAAAAAGAAGAGGAGCTATAGGGGGACAAAATGCACAAATGCTGCTTTAATATAGAAATAATAATTGCATAATGATTTGCACGGCGCGGTCGATCGACGATAATACTATAATTACAACGTAATTAACGTGTTATTATTTCTGCACGGTAGGGGAACATTTGCAAGTGGGAAAAGATCGAAGCAAAAAAAAAACTCACCGTCTCTGTGGGGATCAGAGCCTCATCGGAGTCTAGCGGCTTCTTCACGGGCTCTTTCTGCCCTAAGGACGAGTTGAACGTGACCTTAACCATGGCTAATAACTGCTGTTCATATGCGTTTATATTATGAAGATTATATTCCCCCGATCTGCGACCTGTCTCTGTTCTTCCGTACAGCAGGCTGTGTGTTCTTCTCCTTCTTCACCACAGTTTCGGATTACAGTGACGCAGGTCAACACAAACCCGCTGTTGCCAGAGTCTGTGGAATAACAAGCACAAAAGAAGCGAGCCCATCGCCCTTTAAACATTAATTTATATTGATTTGATAATGATTTGATTTTGATTTGATTTGATTTATTGATTGAAGTATTTATTACAGATGCACCACTGCTTTAGAAACAAGGCCAGAAAATGTATATTTGCAAGCAACATCACAGAATGACAAGCCCAAAGTCGCTTATAATAAGCGGACATGGCAACGCTTCTGATCACATGAGCACAGAATACACCCCCCCCCCCCCCTGCAAAAAGGATTAATCCGATTATTATTATGATTTACATAAATATGGTTGTAGGTAGTAGTTACTTGTCGCCATTGACATTTTTGATGATTAATAGCATTTGAGTGTATATAGGCTAATTGTCCCTTTGAAGGAATGAACTATTTCATTCATGAAACAGTGGCAAGTGCAACTATAATTGGTGGTTGCAATTAGTAGCAGCCAGGCTAGCCAGCAACAGGCAACAGCCTATACATAATTCCATTATTAATTAAAAACCAATACTCTGTTATACTGTTACAATTTACAAGAAAAAAGAGCTGTAGGCCTATCGAATAGCCTATTAGGCTATATGGTTAATCCGGCCATGCTGTTTGGACCAGCAAATGTGGCTCTTTAGTCCTTGGGCAGTGGAATAATTAACCTTCGCTTCTTTCCAAATATCCTGGCACACACGATACTCTAGGCCAGGGGTTCTCAACATAGGGGTTCGGTTCCGGTTGCGACCCCTCGGGGGGTCGCGAAATTATTTTGGGGGTTCCCCAAATTATTATTATTATTCATTTATGTTTTGTGCAACTGAATGGCTGGGAAATGGAAATGTATAGTTTACATAGTACACATAGACAGTGCATGCATAAACTTTCCTTTATCTGGTTTCAGACTTTCAGTATTTATTTATGATTTATTTTCTCTATTATTAAGGTTATTGTAGCAGTACATTTTGTATTGGTGCATGGTGGTGGGGCGAGGGCTTGCGAGGGTCGCGAGACATGGCCAAAGCCACTCCAACCGGAACTAATAAAAGGGGTGCGTATACCCGAAGGGCACTCTTTCGCCCGAACACTACACACCACACTGGAAGGATGATACTCTAAGATATTACTCTATGATCTGGTTATGAGAACAGACAGAGGTACGCTTACGCTTACTTAGACGTCAGAGATTTACATTCCTTCTTCACAAGTCTTACCATTATGCTGTACTGTTTAATCCTAAACTAATGTGCCTTTATCCGTTCATTTAGGTGTATGATGAGATCGGCACGTCCGCACCTTCAAAGAAATACACAGACAACTCGGCGTTGATCCCCCCTGCATAACTGAGCTAGTTTCAATAAATGCATTTGTTACATTCTGCTTTATTTACCCTACCGGTCCATACTCCATACCTATGCTATGCAGAGCTGTGTTTAAATATAAATTAGGTAGCCGCCGTTACAGTGCACATAAGGCCCATAATAAGACAATGAAAATGAGATGTGATGCGAAGTCCAGAAAATAATTTCCTTATTTCACAGTTTATAATTTCACTGAAAGTGCTTTAATGTAGAGTTGTAGTAGCATACTCTAAAATTGATGACCATGTGGCAAGTTTGAATTAATTAGTAAATGTAATACATGGTTTAAAGCGCCAGAGGGTAGCATTGGCTACCTATACAATACGACATGTGTGGCATTTAGGTGCTATATTGCATTATATCGGCAATTCGGCATTTTAATACTGGTAGGCTATTATAATATTGGTACTTGGCTCAGAAATGTTGTTTTTTTTCCTCCTGTTTAGACATGTAAGTAAAGCAAGCACATATTTTGTTAAACACTAATGATTCAGTGATTATATTTGGATTATTTATGCTGTAAATTGAATTGTATTTCTGTGGTTTAGGTTCAAATAAAGTCCAAAACCCCAACCCTGTTGCTGTGGGCTGGTCACATGACAACTCCAGAAAGCAGGATGTAATTAGTTTGATTGAGAACATGCAGGCTCAGAGATGTTTGTTTCAGGACAGAAATGTTTGTTTAAATTATTTCTCCTGTTTAGACATTATCAGTAAGTACATATGTTGTTAAACACAGTAATGATTCAGTGATTTATATTTTGGGTTATTTATGCTGTAAATGTAATTGTATTTCTGCTGTAAATGGGTAAACTGGCCTTATAGTTAGGCTTCTTACAGACAGTTAATCGTATAGGTATCGATCTGTATGATAGATTTAGTAACCTGCTGGAAGGGAAACATAACTTACAACTAAAAGTATGTTATAAATACAGTACACTTGTTTGCCTTCTACCCTTGTAAAAGAAAACAGTCATAATTAGTATATGCTTATCTAATCTTTCTAATTCAATTGAACCTTTTCAATGAAATCCTGCCAACATCACATGCAAAAAGGTGTCACTTTTTTAAATTCCTACATTGGAATAGTATATGAACTTATGATATAGTATGTCATAATAATTAACTTGTAAAAAACTATAGTTAAAACATTTAGTACAGTGCTCTAGTTAAAAAAGTCATACAATGTCACAATGTGTTATTCTTGTTAGCCTAAATTGTTCACAGCACAGATGTTTTGATTGGTGTTTGTTGAATTAAATATATTAAATGTAAGTGTTTGGATTCAATTTTCATCCCGTGTCACTCAGTACAAAAAATAATGCAGTTCACAAGTATGGGTCTCAGCCTATAATTGATTATTAATTTGATATTTGTCATACTATGACAAATATAAACCCCTTGTTTAAATGTAAATTAAGTCTGGAATGAGTATACAGAAAAAGTAATGTTTCAAATAAGTAGGCCTACATTTATATTTCTGGTTGATTAAAAGTCCTATAGTTTTTGTCATCTAAAACTAAGAAAAGAGAGATGACAATAACTGGTATGCAATGAATGACATCACTATAAGGCAAACTAAACATCTTGTTTGCTCAATGAAAGAGTAAATGTGGGTAAATGTTCCCACAGATGGTTTTAAACAATAGTCTAAATCTCAGTTTAGTCATGAACCCTGATCATCAGGGTAGATTATCTGTAGATTCATTCATTCTGGCAGGGGTAGAGGTGTCTGATGTGGATTTTCATCCCTTGACCTGTCACCTCTGCCTTCAACCTTAAATACAACCTCCAAGTTCTTATTAGTGTGAAAAGCCGAGTGGCACAAAAGGAAAGCATAGGTCTCACAAGCTGAAGGTGGTGGGTTTGAATCTTGCTCAGGGTAAACCTTCATTTTTGGGCTTTTAAGGCGGACAGTGCCGAAATCCGGCCTCCCTCCTCCCGCTTTCTTTTAGCTCCGGTTGAAGGGGGAGGATTTTTTAAAAAGCCCACCTCTAGAGGGATGATCTTCTTTTGGGAGCCCGCCTCCTTGGGGAGGAGCTTAATTAATTTACATATTATGCAAAGCAGTATTTTTTATCTCCAATTAGGTTGAGTTGTTTCTACTTATTTTAGGTTTTTTGACCTTTGACCTTATTTTGACCTTTTTTTTAGGGTTGAGTGTTCTTGTTTTTAGTTGGGCTTTTTGTTTTTAGTTTGCATTTTTGTTTTGTTTGAGGTTTGAACCTATGACGTTAGGTTTATGAATCCTAGTTTTTATCTATTGAGCCACACTGGCATGTAAGCTATAATCGGGAATGTAATACTTAACCCACATTCGAGAATTTAGATGGGACAGTGAAAATGTTAGGTTTGAACCCTGTACCTCTGGTTTCTAAGTTCCAGGTTTATCTGTAGAGCCACACTGACATATCAAATTTATCGGCGAACGTCTTACTTAGGCACCCACCTTTCAGAAATTAGATGGACTGAAAATGTGAGGTTTGAACACTAAACCTCTGGTTTCTAAGCTCCAGGTTCATCTTATGCGCCACACTGACATGTCTGATGTATTGGCGAACGTCTTACTTAACCCACCTTTCAGAAATTAGATGGACAGTGAAAATGTGAGGTTTGAACACTAAACCTCTGGTTTCTAAGCTCTAGGTTCATCTTTTGCGCCACACTGACATGTCTGATGTATTGGCGAACGTCTTACTCAACCCACCTTTCAGAAATTAGATGGACAGTGAAAATGTGAGGTTTGAACACTAAACCTCTGGTTTCTAAGCTCCCGGTTTATCTTTTGCGCCACACTGACATGTCAGACATATCGACGAACGTCTCACTTAACCCACCTTTCAGAAATTAGATGGACAGTAATGGACAGTAAGAATGTTCTTCAGGAGAATTGAACTATAATCTTCAGTTTATAAACCCCAGGTTTATCTCCTAAACTACACTGGCATGAGCAGTTTCGGATTTACTGTTGGGCTAGGGTGGTAAACTCTACTTCGTTATCTGACGACAAACTATATTGATCTATAAGATAACAACATGGAATTATCCTTAATTTGTGTTTCCCTTTTTTAACTTCAATCAGTTTGATTGCAAGTTTATTTTTTTTATTGAAGCTTTTGAACCAGTATTTTGTTGTCCTTGTGGTTATTTGAGTTGCTTTTGAACCTTAGTAGAACCTTCAGTTTATAAACCTTTTTTTATTGATTTTGATTTGCATTTGAGTTTTGAACCTTAGTAGAACCTTCAGTTTATAAACCTTTTTTATTGAGTTGCTTCTGAGTTTTGTACCTTAGTAGAACCATCTGTTTATAAACCTTTTTTTATTGAGTTTCTTTTGAGATTTGAACCTAGAACCTTCTGTTTATAAACCCCTTACATTACTTCTTGTGCCACGCTGGCACAGAAAATTCAAGTGAGAACAAGCTACTACCCCATTTAATTTAAGTATATTGGTATCAAACAGGTCAAATTGCCTCCTAGAAGAAGTGATATCAACACACTTCTTAATGTAGTGGGAGTCAAAAGTCAAAAGAGTAGTACAAAAGTTGTCATTGCTGGATTTGAACCAGGAACCTTCTGATTATAAGGCTGATATCTCAACCACTGTTCCACTGTGGTTTATACTGAAAGCGCTCTCTTGTGTTCTCTTCACTGAAAGATTAGATAAAGGTGCAAGACTAAGCTACAAAAAGTTATAATATTTGCGTTCTGTATTTGAACCAGGAACTTTCTGGTTGAAAGTCCTATATCTTAACCTTGAACACAGAACCTTCTTTTTGGAAGTCCCATAACTTAACAACTGCACCACCAGAACTCAGACTGAGTTTGTTCTCTTGCATGCTTTTCAGTGAAAGATCAGATAGGTAAAAGTTGGAAAATGTCTTTGCTGATAAAGATCCAAGCGTGAGTTAAAAGTTAAAAGAAAAAAAGTAAAATAGCCAGCTATATGTTGAAGAAAGTAGGCTACTTGCTGGTTTCTAACCCAGAACCTGGTCCCTTTTGAAGAGTGACAACCAGAAGAACAACTTAAAACAAGAGGAAACTATGAGGCCAAATCCAGCTGAGGTCCTTTCACTCTGGAGCATGTTTGGAGAATAACACTGGAAAGAGATGGAAAGCTGAGGAGATTTTCATATAGGCTCTATAATTATGCTCATGTGTTAAAGAGTAACATCCACAAGAAGAGCTCTCTTAGGCCTCTGTTAACACACTGTTGACACTGTATATGTTGTAGGTTTAAATCCATCCAAGGCTGTTCTATCTGAAGCATAATCTGTAGCCAAGTGAAAAGAATACTGAAAATGCTGCCTCTAGTCTAGATGGTTTGGTCCTTTACACTGCAGTTATTTCTTCACTGTTAAAAACAGCCAAGTTCTGCTTGTATGAACTATGGTGCTGCAGTTAGTAGCTCGTTCTCACTTGACTTTTCTGTGCCAGCGTGGCACAAGAAGTAATGTGAGGGGTTTATAAACAGAAGGTTCTAGGTTCAAATCTCAAAAGCAACTCAATAAAAAAAGGTTTATGAACTGAAGGTTCTACTAAGGTACAAAACTCAAAAGCAACTCAATAAAAAAAGGTTTATGAACTGAAGGTTCTACTAAGGTACAAAACTCAAAAGCAACTCAATAAAAAAGGTCTATAAACTGACAGTTCTACTAAGGTTCAAAACTCAAAAGCAACTCAATAAAGAAAACTCAGAAAACTAAAAGAAACTCAAACAAAACTAACAATCAACAAAAAACTCAAAAATTATTCAATATAAAAACTGAAACAACAAATCAAACAATTAGAGGTTCAAGCCTCTTGAAGAACATTTTCACTGTCCTTTTGAAAGGTGCAGTGTTTGAACCTCTAAAGTGTGCATTGTTTTTTAACCTCCTAATGAAACTCCTAAAGAACCTCTATATTCTGAAAGGTGGGTTAAGTCAGACATTCTCAACTGCATCACTTATGCCTGTGTGGCTCATGAGTAAGATCCAGTGTTTGTACACCAAAGGTTGCGAGTTCAAACCTGCCACAGGACATTTTCAGTCCATCTAAATTCTGAAAGTTGGCTAAGTAAGACATTCTCAACAGCATTGCACATGCCAGTGTGGCTCAGGAGATAAACCTGGGGTTTATAAACAGAACATTCAGGGTTCAAGTCTCCTGAAGAACATTTTCACTGTCCATCTAAATTCTAAAAGGCTGGTTAAATATAAGTTCCCGATTATACCTTACATGCCAGTGTGGCTCAATAGATAAAAACTAGGCTTCATAAACCTAACGTCATAGGTTCAAACCTCAAAGAAAACTAATACTCAACCAAAAATTCAAACAAAAACAAAAACAAAATAGAAAGAATCAACTGAGACAAAACAGCTGAAATAAAGTGTCATAAAAAAACTGAAATATCTCAATAAAAATAAAATGGTTCAATCAAATTAATGTGAAAATGTACATTTCTTAAGCTCCGCCCCCAGGAGGCAGGCTCATAAAAAAATCCCGCCCCAGAGGCGGGTTCCCAAAAAAGATCCTCCCACCGGAGCCAAAAGAGGGCGTGAGGGGTTTGGCACTTTGGCCTTAAAAAGCCAGAAAATGAAGGTTTTCTCTGAGCAAGATTCAAACCCACCACCTTCAGCTTGTGCGACCTATGCTTTCCTCTTGCGCCACTAAGCATTTCACACTAATAAGAATTTGGAGGTTGTATTTAAGGTTGAAGGCAGAGGTGACAGGTCAAGGGATGAAAATCCACATCTGACACCTCTACCCCTGCCAGAATGATTGAATCTAAAGGTGATGATCAGGGTTCATGACGACTCAACTGAGATTTAGGTTATTGTTTAAAACCATCTGTGGGAACATTTTTACTCTGTTTCCCACATTTACTCTTTCATTGAGCAAACAAGATGTTTAGTTTGCCATAATGTAATTACATTGCATACCAGTTATTGTCATCTCTTAGTCTTAGTTTTAGATGACCAAAACTTTTGCACTTTTAATCAACCAGAAATATAATTGTTTTGTAATACATTACTTTTGCTGTTCTCACTCCAGACTTTATTTAAACAATTAAGTTGGATATAAAGTTTTCAACTAGTTTCTCAAACAGTGCTGTGACCACAGAACTTATTTGATAAGCTGAATATAAAAAACTACTTTAAAGTGAGAACAAATGCACTATAGCCTGTTTATCAAAACCTAAAGTGTTTTGTGATTAGTATATATTTTTTTACACTTACACATTTTTGTTAAAGAACATTTGCTGTTCTCACTTTAGACTGGTAAACGTCTTTAAAGTTTTCAACTCAAACAGTGCTGTTATGACCACAGTTCATCTTAGAGTAGCTTATTTCATTTAAAAAGAAATACCACTTTATACACTCATGGCATGCAGCATGTCAATCAAATCAATTATTGGCTGAGCTCCATACTTGAGAACTGCATTCTGTTTTGAGCTAGTGACTCAAGGATACCCTTTTTAAACTGAATCCAACAAATTCCATTTCATGTATTTATTGCAACAAACACCAAACAATTAAATACAAAAACAAACAACAATTTGGGGTAAGAACAGGACTATGGAAATTGTATACATGTGACCATGGCAGAGTAAGAACAGCTCAGTAAATTCAACTTGATGGTATTCCATCTTGGGAATCCATTAAAAGTGCTAAGATAACCACACTGTTGATGTGTTCCACAATGGCAAGAGTAGACAAGCCTATAAGTAGAACTCTGTTAGAACCACAATATGAAGGTACAGATCAACTGCACATTTGGTCATCAACACTGATGTGTAGAGAAGGGATGCCTGCGAAACATACATTAGGACCACCAAGAACAAAAAAATCAATGGCCTAAACTCAACTCTAAAGCAATTACAAGCAGTTTCCTACTTTGCTCAGTTAGTGAAAGACCAAACAGGAAAGCTAGCATGGCCACCAGGCTTTATAGGGGAGGGGCTAATCAGTGACTACTTACACCTGGGTAATTGGGGGCATGGAGACAGAACTCTGCACTATGCATCTCACATGCCTTAATTTGTGGCATAAACATAAAGACAAGGATTTATAAACCGAACGGTGTAGTTTAAATTGTCAATATAAAAACTGAAACAAATCAAACTAAACATGTCAAATAACAAAACAAAAGAAATATGCAGAAAACAAAAATCATCAACCAAAACAATCCAAATGCCTAACCAAAAAACCTAAATGCTTTTCAAAGCAAACTTATATCATACAACCTCTAATCATTAGGGTTCATTATGACAACAAATGAGATTTAGCTTGGAACTACTTTATTCTGTACTCACATTTAATATTTCAATGAGCAGTGTTTAGTGACCTTCATAATGCCACTAAAATGCATCTGTGCTTGAAACAAACAGTTCTGAGCCTGCAACAGTGAGATCCACGACTTACCAGGAAGAAGAGAAGCTCAGTCTTGGTCTGGGTTCAGCTTGAGGTGGTGAGAAGACAAGACAGCTTCTTCTCCAGTGTGAGATGTCAGCCAGATGTGCAGTGACTCTTCTCCAGTGTGAGATGTCAGCCAGTGGCAGAGAAGTGGAGAGAGCAAAACTGTTGAGTTTTAACAATCAACCAATAGGAAGGGGTATTAGGCCTGACTCACACGTGCACAACAGATTGTTGTATGGCTGGTGTTATTGACTGATGCAAGCTCACAATTAATTTCCAATGGCGATCAGATCTTAGATCTGTGTGTGTGTGTGTGTGTGTGTGTGTGTGTGTGTGTGTGTGTGTGTGTGTGTGTGTGTGTGTGTGTGTGTGTGTGTGTGTGTGTGTGTGTGTGCCGAAGGCCGGGGCAAGTGGGCGGGCGGTCCTGGTTGAAAAATAAATCACATAGAGACAGTACTGTAGTGCCTCCGTTAACTAGGATCACATAGAGACAGTGTATTGTCTCAGTTAACTAGCTAGGATCAAAGGTAAACCAATAACATAACATCAGTCTAAAGTTCTCTAGTCTAAACCACAGGTCTTCAACAGGGGGTCAAGGACCAACTAACCATCCTTATTCTGGTGGGAACATTCGCTGAAAATAGCCGATCTACAAGCTCACAATGCGGTGCAACGATTTGGTTTAGATTGATCGATTTTCTGTAGTGTCATGCTTCCAAGGAATCTCAGCCCATATGGACTTACAGGACAATTCATTAGCATGTTGTAACATTCAGGGGTCATCGCCATGTCAGGCTTGTGGTGGACATTTTTGTCAAAATTCAATTTTTGCCACAGACATACAAATGAGCGGACAATGGAACCAAATGGACCCATAATTAAGGGTTCCATTTGTACACACTCAAACTTATTCTGAAGAAATGCTGGATACTCACATTCAGTAATTAATTGGGTCTTAAGATCAAAATAAGAACATTATAATGGTGTGTAAAAGAGAAAATCTAACATTTGCCACGGACAACAAGACCAAGTCTTGCCATGGACACATTTGTCCGTGTACCTCTCGTGGTAACATTTAGAAAATACACATTAACATGAATCCAACACAACTGTCAAAAAAGTCTGTGGAGCATCTATGAAATCTATGCAGACGTTTGATCTGCGAGTGCGACACAATTGTCCATTGAAATACCTGTTAAACTAAACACCAATGATCATGTTATGATATCTAAATTAAAAATGTAACATAACGGTAATCCATTAATTATTTGGCTAGCCCCCCCAATGCATGGCTTTTGGAGATTACGTCATGTGTCAGTCAAGTCTATGGACTTTGTAATGCTTGTTTAGAGCACTTATGAGTTATAACGTACGGTACATCGTTTGCCAACAGTGAGATCCTCTGGAAAGTCTGGCAACAGCTAGAACATGTCGATGCGCTGTTCAGAGGAGTTGGCAGAGGAGTGGAGAGAGAGAAACAGTTGAGTGTTTAATTGTTAACTTACAATCAACCAATAGGAAGGAGTATATAAGGATCAGATCCTAGATCAGTGTCACCATCATGACATTTCACTTGACAATAATTAATTGTCAATTTATAGTGATTAACAATTATTGCGATTAACAATTTAATTGCATTTTTCCTTTGAACATTGGAATACATAAATTGAATATCTGTCTAGCTTTTATAAAAAAAATTAACCATGAAGAAATATATCTAAGTAGAGGAGGGGGGGGGGCGCAAATATCTCACAACGGGTAAGGGCTAGTATATATAATTTATTAATGTGGCATCTGACACTTGAATTAATGTGACTTGATTGATTGACATAAAAAATGGCCTGTTAAGCCACAATTTGCCAAAAAAATGGCAACTAAAAAATACGGGGAAGCAGCATGGAACAAACCACTGTAGGCCCCTACCTTCGACAGGCAGCCTCTGTAGACATTTTTAAAGCACAGCTCAAGAACCACTTCTACAACATTGCTTTTAATTGATCATTTATTTTTTGTTATTCATGTCCTCACTGTATTGCATTACTGCTTGTTTTTTAAATCTTTGCCTTGCTTTTCTTTTTTTCCATTGCTCTGTAAAGCACTTTGAGCTGCATTTCATGTCATGAAAGGTGCTATACAAATAAAGTTTTATTATTATTATTATTATTATTATTAATGGAATACTTTGTTTAAAAGATTGTTGAGCAAAAACATCAGTAGCATTACAAAGTTACACAAACTATTTCCATTTTCCCCCTTTTATTTCGTTCCAAGTGTGTTTCTCATGTTGTGTAACGCCAGAGCCGCTATTCCAAACTATTTTCAGCAATGAGATCATGTTTTTTGGTGGGTAGATCTTGGTTGAGTTGGTCATTTTGAAAGTAGCTCTCAAGTCAAAAAAGTCTGGTCACCTAGGATCTGCTGGAGATCAACCATTTCCACTATTTTTGGAGACATTTTTGCGACATGGAAACGATTATGATGGCGATTACACTACAGTATGTCATGTCATGTCAACAATATACCGGTAGTATTAAAAAAATGTCAAACATTGGCTAAGTTGTCAAATAATTAACACGAGGCGTTGTGATCTTGTAGATCAGCAGCTATTTTCACAATACTTCACGGTGTTACGGTTTGACTTGTGCCTGGTTTGTCTGGTTCCCTGGGCTGGCTTTGCGCGTGCATGAGCCGTCTTTCACAGCTGTTTCATGAAGGGGGCGGAGCTATCTTCTATCTTCTCAGAGCTCGGAGCTATCATCTATCTTCTCATTAAATATCCATCCGATTGTTTGTGGAATCTCACTTGTATGAAACAGTGACAACATGCACTTATAAAACACAGTTAGAATGATGAAAATAAAAAATAAATTAAAATATCTGTGGGATTCGAACCGTCTTTGCAATGAACCAAAATAACCTGGGAAGCTGTGCGCAGCGAATCACACTATGATGCGCTGACAACTGCTGTAGGAAACGATGTATTTGATCCTATGTGTGTCTGTCCAGGTGTGAACTTGGGAACAGTATAGTCACAGCATGCCATTTCATCTTGTGACTCTGGTGAAAAACACACACACACACACACACACACACACACACACACACACACACACAGCCGTATGTAACCGCTGCCAGAGGCCAAATGGAATTGGTTTCTTGTTGCAGTCAACTATGGAATGGTGCATTTCCCGTGTGTCGGGCACCCGGTCTGCCCAGGTCTCATGACGTCATAATAAGACAATAGATTAAGTCAACTAAAACTATAGGCTAAAACCACATTTCAGATTACTAACATATGACTAAAACCAAATGGAATTGTACTCAAAAGACCGTTTGCTGTCAAAATCAACATGTAACCTAACCTGATGGAACATTTCCACACTAGACCTGGCCTTGCGAGTGTCTCAGAGTGGCTCAAAGTCTCAGCCTGAGGGCCTTTCTCGGCCCACCTCTCTGCCTGTGTTTTAGGATCCAAGATGGCCGCAGCACCAGGAGGGGGTGGGGCAGAGGTGAGCGGGCGGGGTCGACATATGACCTTTACTGGGCTGCGTTCAAGACACCTGACTTGTGTCTGACACAGCTTTGATGGATGTGTTCTGCCCCCCTCCCTCCCCCCATCAAACTAAATGTTTGGTCAAACCATATATGGGGTTCCATTGAAAATGCATTTAATGGAGTGGCCATTAAACACAGACACAAGACAAACGCAAGACATTTGTCTTGAATTTGTGAACGCAGCCCAGTAATGCCCCACCCCGCTCCTGGTGCTGCGGCCATCTTGGATCCTAAAACACAGGGAGAGAGGCGGGGCCGAGAAAGGCCCTCATTCTAATGTCCCTTTGGTCTTCTAGGGGTTAACATGTTAGACTTCCACGTGGGAGACACAAGTTCGAACCCCCGGGCCTTACAATGGTGCTGTGAGTGACCCGGATCGGGTTTCACTGTGGGAGGAGCTAATGGTGCTGTGAGTGACCCGGATCGGGTTTCACTGTGGGAGGAGCTAATGGTGCTGTGAGTGACCCGGATCGGGTTTCACTGTGGGAGGAGCTAATGGTGCTGTGAGTGACCCGGATCGGGTTTCACTGTGGGAGGAGCTAATGGTGCTGTGAGTGACCCGGATCGGGTTTCACTGTGGGAGGAGCTCAAAAGGCCTGATTGGCTCACAACTTCAGCTGCAATTAATGGCCTAAAAGTCAAATATGTCCCATGAGGAGGCATGAGGTCAGTCCGCTGCCCCCCCAGGTTGACAGAGGAAGTGTAGCGCCCAGGATTACATTAGATAATTGGCACTGGGTGAAAAAACTGGGTTGCAAAATCATGGGATAAAAATTATAATTAAAAAAATAATAATATGTCCCATGAATCACAGGGATATCCCTTTGGGCTAGCGGTTAAGATAGTGGACTTTCATGAGCCAAATGCAATTGGAGACACACTTATTCGTTCTAACATTTCTTAATATATTTTTTATCCCACGATTTTGTAACCTATTTTTCGCCCTGTGTCAATCATGATCTAATGTGATCCTGGGCTCTACACACCCTCCACCAACCTAGTCGGCTAGTCCCCATATATGGGGGACAAGGGGAGAGCAACGGACTTGAACTCATGCTTCCTTCATGCCTGAGTGTCCAAGTTGCTCCTTTACACCTGACAGGGGGGAGTTTCCCTGGTTGGACGTAGCGCGTGGAAGGAACACGTTATTCCAACCAGTTCCTTTCCCCTCCATCAGGCGCTAACATGGTGGTTTAAAGATACTGTTAGACCCACAGGTTCGGTGGTATAAAGTAGCTCTCTAGGGAAATCAAGGAGAAAGTATGAACGGAGAGGAGGTGACAATAAATACAAGGTCTGTACAGTCGGTGCATCTCATTCACCAGATCATCTGACCATGATGGAACAACAATAGTTCCCTGTACAGTCGGTGCATCTCATTCACCAGATCATCTGACCATGATGGAACAACAATAGTTCCCTGTACAGTCGGTGCATCTCATTCACCAGATCATCTGACCATGATGGAACAACGACAGTTCCCTGTACAGTCGGTGCATCTCATTCACCAGATCATCTGACCATGATGGAACAACAATAGTTCCCTGTACAGTCGGTGCATCTCATTCACCAGATCATCTGACCATGATGGAACAACAATAGTTCCCAAAACAACTGACAAGACTTCCGAGAAAGATAGCGAGCGACCGTGACTCATCCGTGCCTCAAGCTCCAGGAGGTCTGTCTGCGAGTATAGGAACATGATCCCGCTTGTGTACAGCCATGTGGAGCACATTACAGCCAACCTCGTCATGCAAAGATACATACAACATGTACATACAACATGTCCTTGATGATGCTGGAACTGATCTGGCATGACCGAGGGAATAATATACAGGCTGTTTCTTTCCAAAATATTGTCTATATACATTACTATATGCATACATACTGTACATACATTCATGAATCCACTTGCTGACCGGCTGACACTATTGGGCAAATTTATTTTATAGTGGTTTCTTGTGACCCTATATAACAATAACATTAATATCCTATGGCAGGAAATAATGTCAAACATTTCAAACTTTAAGTAGCATGTGGGGTTTTCATGATTCTGAATCCATTCCAGGGATTAGTTTTGCACAAAAAGCATTCCTTGGGCTAAAAACAGCCCATAGCCACTTGCCCAAATGTGCCCAGAATGTGCTGAGGTCATTTTGTGTTGACGTCTATGACCGTTAGCCCAAGGACTGGTTTTCGTGCCAAATGTCACATGCTACTACAAACTAGGAGAGTTTGACATCTTTGCCTGCCATAGGATGTTAATGGTAGGGTCACAGGAAACCCCTTATAAAATTTCCCAATAGTGACATCCGGTCAGCAAGTGGATTCATTAATGTATGTACAGTATATAGACAATATTTTAGGCCAATAAAAATAAGACTATATACCAAATGATCCCACTTTAAACAAAAGAAGCCTGTCGGCTGTCTGTGTTGTGTGATCCAAGAACCAGATTTAATATACTGATCAGTGGTGGAAAAAGTACTCACACAAGTAAAAGTATCAATACTGTAATACAGAAATACTCCGTTACGAGTAAAGGAGACAAAAGTAGAAAGTATACACATCGTCCCATTTCACAAGTTTTCAAATGTACAAAAAGTAATTTGAAAACAGTAGATCTACAAGCTCACAATGATCTACAAGCTCACAATCTGAAGGACAAACATGACAGACAGACAGACAGACAGACAGACAGACAGACAGACAGACAGACAGACAGACAGACAGACATGCTAAAGAGGGAATGCAACCAAAAGGGACCTGTACAGGTTTTAAAGACTTACAAATGGTTATTGTCAGTAAACACCACCACCACCGCCACTAAGTATGAAAGGCTGTGATTTTGCATGCAGTGTCTCTCCCATCAAATGACAAATTAGACTGCTGGGCGAGTGCTGGCGCTTTGGCATGGGGTCAGATCAACATTATGGAATGAATTCTGTACTGGCTCCATATATGGAGCGTGTCTTGAGTGTACAGCGTTTGATGTGGTCAGATCTACATATGGAATGTCAGAACAGGTCAGCTCCATATATGTGTAACCGGTGTAATCTGTCTCTCTCTGCGTTGTGTTGAATGGACAGACGGACCCAGAACTCTCTTTGGAAACCACGTTTTATTCTGACAAAGAATAACAACAGACACGTCTCCACGTTAGCTCTCAGTAGTGCAAAGACTCCTCTCTCGTTCCAAGACGGAAGTACAGAAGCCAGAGCGACAGTAACACAACAAATAATAAAACGTTACATACCTGACAAAGAACAACGACAGACACGTCTCCACGTTAGTTCTCAGTAGTGCATAGACTCCTCTCTAAACAGAGTTAAACAAACACTGTATAAATCAATTTGCAAGTACAATTCTTCTTATGTTATACAGAGAAGTCAACAAAGACACCCACCTCGTTTCAAGACGGAAGAACAGAAGGAAGAGGTGGAGGTGTGGCAGGACATTTATACAGGGGGCAAAAGGGGGAGACTTAAAGGGGCTGTGACCTCTAATACACTATGTATTCCTATACACATGAACCATGGAGAATTAAGTCAGGTAGAAGCACTTATTTATTTGTATCATATTTTGTGTAATTAGAGTTTAAATGGACGGGTATCAGTCAACAGGCCCGTCTATAGAGTTTAAATGGACAGGTATCAGTCAACAGGCCCGTCTAGAGTTTAAATGGACAGGTATCAGTCAACAGGCCCGTCTAGAGTTTAAATGGACAGGTATCAGTCAACAGGCCCCGTCTAGAGTTTAAATGGACAGGTATCAGTCAACAGGCCCGTCTAGAGTTTAAATGGACAGGTATCAGTCAACAGGCCCCGTCTAGAGTTTAAATGGACAGGTATCAGTCAACAGGCCTGTCTAGAGTTTAAATGGACAGGTATCAGTCAACAGGCCC
Organism: Protomyctophum bolini; assembly: GCF_963924005.1. Taxonomy (NCBI): domain Eukaryota; kingdom Metazoa; phylum Chordata; class Actinopteri; order Myctophiformes; family Myctophidae; genus Protomyctophum; species Protomyctophum bolini. Next base: position 6,503,536 of record NC_137885.1, read on the forward strand.
GTCTAGAGTTTAAATGGACAGGTATCAGTCAACAGGCCCCGTCTAGAGTTTAAATGGACAGGTATCAGTCAACAGGCCCGTCAATAGAGTTTAAATGGACAGGTATCAGTCAACAGGCCCGTCTAGAGTTTAAATGGACAGGTATCAGTCAACAGGCCCCGTCTAGAGTTTAAATGGACAGGTATCAGTCAACTGGCCAGTCTATAGAGTTTAAATGGACAGGTATCAGTCAAAAGGGAGACATCGAAGAGGTTGGATGGATGGGGAAGGATCAAGATATGGAATGTCAGAACAGGTTCTGACATATATATGTGACGTCATGTGATGTCACGAGTCCTGCAGGGCACCATATATGGGGCTTTCCCCAGGTATGGGGAATTTGAGTGATACACCGACTGCCTGACGGACAAAAATGTACCATTTCATAGCGACCTATTATGAGCTATGTTGGAGCAAGAAAAGAGAATAAAGTCTGCACACTGGACTTGAGCTCCAAACTCAATGTATTTCCTCACCTCAGTGGACATGAGGTTTCTTCATCAGACAGACGTCTGTGTAACTGCTCCTAAACCATCTCCATCTGGTGCAGGAATAGGACGACGTCCCAACTGATATCACAAGGGCTTTTTATTTGAACCAAGCCACGTGGAAAAACTGCAAAAAAAATCAGATAATATGTTTTAACCACAATGAATTATTACCACATGAAATTATGATGAATGCCCTCGTCAGTCAGCCATGCTGTCTTTTTAAATGTCCATGAATTGTCCATATTCTCACAAACAAATACACGATAGAATGACAATATAACTTTTACAGACACAAAACTAAACAACTGGGAACATACCGTATGCGCCTTCTGCCTTCACAGACTTTTAGGAGTTCAGTTAAGTTGTTGTTCTTTTTCATATTATTGTCTTTCGTATCTTTTGTGGAGACTCTCTAACATGAAAGAGCTCCTCTCTTCACCTCTGCTCTGTTTGTTCTGCCCAAACGTGCCCAAACCCAACAGGTGATTGAAATAAGGTGAGGTAGCTGCTATAGGTGAGCCTAATTCAACCTGCCCATGAACCAGACAAAACAGACCACAAATACAGAGCACAGTAGATGGCACTATCTCACCATACAATACATACAAATACCAAAATATAGGAGTTTGTTGCCCAAAAAAAAAAAAATACAATTTACAATATGCATTTTCAGAAAGATACCCATAACTGGGACAGCTACAGTCTGTCTGATGAAGAAACGTGCACGTCCACTGTGGGGAGAAAATAAATGATTGAGTTTGGAGCTCAAGTCCAGTGTCCAGCGGACCTTATTCTCTCTTCTATTATTTACCTGGGCTGCAGAACCTGGCGTTTATAGTTAGTGGATGTGCGTTCTATGTTATTCTCTTTCTTTAGTGTGTGTGTGGAACAAAGCCACTCATGCTAACACGTGGTGTGGCATGCAATGCAGCCTTTAATATTATGAGTGAGTGACAAAACCATTTGCTTTGTGCTTCTTTTGGTCTTATAATAATTAGGCTCATAATAATCATCGTAAATGTAAATAAGTACATTATGCACAACTTTGAACACGTAGAAGTAGATACTTCTGTCTGAAAGACACTCCCCTGAAAGGTCATTTCATGATCCTTTCCATTACGTGCTTTGTCTTCCCCTCGAACGTTGCCAGGGCTGCCTCCTCTGTTCAGTTCAACGCTTTCTTCAAAGTCCAAAGGTTTCACTTTCATTCAACAAATAACCGAGACACCAGCTATGTACTGTATATACAGTATGTGGTGTGGAACAGTTACATCACTAGGACTTCTGTGTATGTTAGTTTTGTCATAGCAATTAATTAACCGTTCTAATCTTCTACATAATAATATTTTGTTCTCTCAATGAAAATCCTCCACTGCTGATGCTGCGTAAACGCCTGAGAAATATATTACAATGGCACCACCTAGTGGCCAAACTCGATGCCACATTATTAGTATGACACATTCCACATTAAGGTTTAAAAGCAGAGTTATACTTTGTTTTGCGAGCTGGCAGATTAAACAGATTATCTACAACACGTGTTTTGTGCGCCTGTAGATGTGTTATTCTCAGTGCTTGACGCCATAATAATACTAATTATATAACATAGAACCACTCCATGGCCCGGTATAGTAACAGTCACTTTCATATTAATCAACTATGGCTGCACAGTCTTTCCTCAGCTTGAAAGACACGCAGCTGAATTGGTGACGAACATTGGGCATCTGCCCCACAGTTTCCCAGGTGTCCGTCTCTTCACAACAGCGCTCAATGGTCCGGGCCCGAATCTACATGAAGAGACCAATAGCCATGTGTTAACCCATTCTGACCCGAGATCAGATTCATACGAGGTTTCCACTGGACACACACTGGTCTGATTAACCCATTCTGACCTGAGATCAGATTCTAAAAATGTCAGTCGTTCTTCGATTTTTCAAAAATAGCAGACCTACAAGCTCGTAGCTCGCCACTCGGTGGCGCGCTATGAGCTTGTAGATCTGCTATTTTTCAATAGCTAAAGCATAACATGATGCTAACACCAAAATGGGTTCCCGTTCAGAATGGGTTAAATATACAGTATGCTGTGAACAAGAAGCCACCTTTTCCCAGGCATTCATGGAGCAGCAGTGTCTTACCTGCCGAGCGTTTCGTCGTCGTTTTCCCCATTCACCCCTCCTAGTACGTAGATCTTTCCATCCACCACAACCGCGCTGTGCCCAGAGAAGCGTCTCTCTTGCATGGGGGCGCACACGGTCCATTGATTGGTCTCAGGGTCGTAACATTCCATCGTGTTTAACCCCCAGTTTACGTCATCGACCGTCGATCCCACCTACAGATTAAAAAAAAATCCAATACAGAAATGTCAACCATCTGAAAAGTATGTTAATTTACGCACTCAATACTGGTCTGGGCTACTTTGAAACACATCATTTAATCAATGGGGCGTGGCATGGAGGTGATCAGCCTGTACCACTGTTGGTGTTATGGAAGCCCAGATTTGCTTTGATAGCAGCTGTAAACCCATTTGTATTGTTGAATCTAGTGTCTCACACCTTCCTTGTGACAATAAAAGATAGATTCTCTGTGGGGTTCAGGTCAGGCCAGTTGGCTGGTCAGTTAAGCACAGTAATACCATGTGGTCAGTACACCAATTACTAGTAGTTTTGGCTCTGTGGACCAACACCATGCAGATAACATCAAAATAACCTCAAATCATCACTGTCACACAACCATCTATTAGGATATTTTACAGCACTGTGTACTTCCGTATGTTGACTAGCTTTATGGATATACTGATTTCCATGTGTGGTCTAGCCCTATGGACTTTATAGAATGCATGTACTAATAAAAAGTATTTAAAATACTGCTTTGATGCTCGTATTAAGTGGTTTTTATTAACACGTGCATTCCATTGGGCTAGACCACACAATGACATCATTAAATTGCGACAGGAGTTCCCCCTATTGAGTGAAACATTATCGATTTATGAAATAAATAAAATATTTAAGGTGTTTTAAATGTTAGATTTTAGTTATAGAGGTCAATTATAATATATTAGGGCATATTTGTCTTATTAGCCAGGGTTCCATTTAAGACATTTTCAGTTGACCATTATGCTATGATCCTGGCAACCAGGCATACCTAATGAACTGGTGGGCGTGTCCACATAAAAACAACATTTTAACAAATACTGTGCACTTTTTTGAAAAGATTACACCTTCTTTTATAACAATAAGACCTGATGATCACCCGCTCCTTGGCTGCAGCTCACCGCTCCTTGGCTGCAGCTCACCGCTCCTTGGCTGCAGCTCACCGCTCCTTGGCTGCAGCTCACCGCTCCTTGGCTGCAGCTCACCGCTCCTTGGCTGCAGCTCACCGCTCCTTGGCTGCAGCTCACCGCTCCAAGGGATGGGTCAAATGCAGAGAACAAATGTCACTGCTGTTAACGTGTGTGACAAATCGTATGACTTTCATCTTTGAATCTCTGTTTTGGGTCACAGGCTAAAATAGGCGTATAGAGCAGAAACACTCACTCACCACCACTCCTTGTCAGGGTAGGGCCAGGCTGTATAGAGCGGCCTGGCGTGGAGTCCTATTGTCGCACTGCGATAGGGCAGCAAGGCACCATAGAGAACTAGAAGAAATACAAAAATATAGATAAACATACAGTGTTCAGTATCACTATTGTCTAATCAATATAATAGTGCTACGGAATAAGAAAATCCTACATCCCATACACATTTTCAGAATTCAAATTAAAAAAGGAATCTAAAAATAAAACACACTGAGTCTAAGGGCTGTATTTTGCGTGTCTTAAATACCAGGTCTTATTCCCTAACTTGAGTAAACTAAAGACCTGGAGGCGTGATCAATGCTCTTTGGCTATTCTGAGTGGCCAAAGGATCGACATGCTGGCGCTTCATTTCTGCTCCTCATCCGTCTCTCCCGCAAAATATGAACGCTTTTTGGAGCGTATATAAATATATTAAGATGATCGGGGATTGTGAGGTCACTTTGTCAAGTCAACTTTTTAAAGAAAGTGTTTCCGGTTCATGGCTTTCAGAGTAAAAGCGATCAGACTACTCTGGCACCCCGGAGCTTCTTTTTTTGATTCACTTCCTGTACTCAATGTGATGTATAGTTTCTCAGTCTAAAGTTGACTTGTGAAAACGGACTCACCAGATCGTAGCGAAACAACCGCTCTGTCAATTCAGAATAGCAGGATAATAGAACATCTTGAATGTTAAATAAATTCACCGAATAATAAGAAATGAATAAAGTCTCCGGGGAATGTTGGAAACGCGCGAAACTCAGGCAAAGCGATCACACGTCACTATAACTTGTATCCCTTGACTTGAAGTGCTCTCGGGAGGTTCCCTCGTCAGGAAGTGCCCCTCCAGCTGAATCAAGTTCCCTTGATTAGGGTGCTGGGTATAAAAAACTACACTCGCCCTCCTTGTGCAGAAACAGGAAACAGACACCATTCGTTGCCATGGTTACCATCATGCAATTGTGTTACCTGTTATTTTGTTTGTACAGTTGTATTGCATTGCATCGTGTATGTTTGTGTGACATGTGGATTTCATTAATATGGAAAAAGGAAATACAGCGTCACTGTCAAAAATGACATGTCATATACATCCATGGTGTTTATAAATCATTGTTAAAAGTTGTTTTGTTTGTGTGGTTTCATTTATAGTTTTTTCACGGTGGGGTAAATAAAGAGCCCTTGTGAACATCAGTTGGAGCGTTGTCTATTCTGCATCAGATGAAGATTGTTTAGGAGGAGTTTATTTATCAATTATTTGTGGTGGTACTTACATTTGTAGGTGTAGGGGTCTCCTCCCAGTGGGACGTGGTCCTTGGTCTGCCCCCAGGGGTCTCCTCCCAGTGGGACGTGGTCCGTGGACTGCCCCCAGGGGTCTCCTCCCAGTGGGACGTGATCCTTGGTCTGCCCCCAGGGGTCTCCTCCCAGTGGGACGTGGTCCTTGGTCTGCCCCCAGGGGTCTCCTCCCAGTGGGACGTGCGTCGAGGACCTCCCTAGGGAGACGCCCGAAAGGCATCCTAACCAGATTGCCCCGAACCACCTAAACTGGCTCCTTTCCAGGCGAAGGAGCAGCGACTCTACTCTGAGTCTCTCTCGTGTGACTAAACTTCTCACCCTATTTCTAAGGGAGACGCCAGCCACCCGTCAATGAAACTCATTTAATTTTATCCTAGAGCATGTACGAAATAAATGGCAGAGCTGAAATAGTACATGTACATATGAAATAAATGCTTAAACATGTAGCTAGGTGTAATGTTAAGAGTCCACAGAAGTGAACCTTTCAAGCCTGTTTTCTCAACTCGCCGTTTCTCTGCAAGACATTATATTACTCTATAAGCCATATCTCCACAACTGGTGGGTCAAACTGAACAACCAATATGTCCATTTGAAGCTGGGAATCCCTGCTTTCACATGACATGAAAAAAACTAAAGTTAATTAAAAAGATCCAATGACTTACTGTGTGTCACGTTTGGTCACATATATTGTCATGACAACACTATGAATATCAATAAAGAACAATATCAGACGTTCAAGAATCAGTTTATTGAACAAAAAAGCACTTTTACAAAATGTGATCATCAGAATAATGAATATGAATGATCAGACAATAACATCAGAATTATCCCACTCACAAGAGGGTCGACCTGGTGTCTGTTTTTCCCCCTCCGGGTGGCGCTAGAGCGAGACCGACCGCAGGCCGTCCAGCTTCTAGTCTGAATAATGACAATAATATGGAATTAATATTAAAATCAAAAGAAAACTAAAGAAAACCAAACAATGGAACGACTGACAGTGATTCAACAGATGAACAATGGATGATCTGAATGTCATTAACCCATTTTGGGGCGGGAACCCCTTTTGGTGTTAGAATTATGTAATGCGGCGCGCTACGAGCTTGTAGGTCTGCTATTTTTAGAAAAACGAAGAACGACTGACTGCTTTTTCAGAGAACTGTCAGGATGTATAAGACATTTTTAGAATCTGAACTCAGGTCAGAATGTCATTAAAGAACAAATGCAGACATTTAGCAGATGTTTGAATCCAGAGTGATTTACAAAGTCCACCATGGGAGTAAACTACATGCAAGTCTAGTCGACCAATCAACACGCTCACAGCAGGAAAACAAAAGGAGGGTTGCCGAGTACGGAACCCTGTGGGACCCCCGTCAGTAAAGTCAACAGGGTTTCAGTGGTTCAGTATAAAGGTTTATATACCATAAAAAAGGTTCTAAAACATGGTTTTGGCCCGCGCAGGGACCACTTGGAGGGGAGAAATATTTACAAGTACCCCTAATATAATATTTACAAGTACCCCTTCATCCTTCATCCTCATCCTCATCCTCAATCCTCAATCCTCAATCCTCCATCCTTCATCCTTCATCCTCATCCTCAATCCTCAATCCTCATCCTCATCCTTCATCCTCATCCTCAATCGTCAATCCTCCATCCTTCATCCTCATCCTCAATCCTCAATCCTCCATCCTTCATCCTCATCCTCATCCTCCATCCTCAATCCTCCATCCTTCATCCTTCATCCTCATCCTCAATCCTCAATCCTCATCCTCAATCCTCAATCCTCATCCTTCATCCTCATCCTCATCCGTCAATCCTCCATCCTTCATCCTCAATCCTCAATCCTTCATCCTCATCCTCATCCTCATCCTCATCCTCAATCCTCCATCCTTCATCCTCATCCTCATCCTCATCCTCATCCTCATCCTCATCCTCAATCCTCCATCCTTCATCCTCATCCTCATCCTTCATCCTCAACATCCACCGATGAGCATCTTACAACCTTACATTTAGACGCCACTGGAACGGCTTGTATTAAAAACCTTTCAATCAAAGTAATGTCATAGTCAAACAGAAACCACTACCTCAGGGCTAGGAGGTCACGTTGGCAGAAACCCAAAGGGGTCTGGACTGCCCCCCAAAAAGATATCCATCTCATATGTACAACTGACACGACATAACTGACTATTCATCTCATATGTACAACTGACACGACATAACTGACTATTCATCTACAACTGACACGACATAACTGACTATTCATCTCATATCTACAACTGACACATCATAACTGACCATTCGACTTCGTGGTAATAAACAGAGTCTGAGTCGAGACCAGATTTCAAAGTCTTTCTTTTTTTTCCTTCTCATTTTCATCTTCAAGATGTTGTGACAATAGCCTGTTTTACAAACTCACATGCAGAGCTTGTAGATCTGATATTTTCAAATATCTGATGTCGAGGTTAAAGTGGTTGAACTGAAGTTGTTGCTATATTAATTTAACTCATTCACTGCTGTCTGCCAAGGACAAAGTTTTCTCTTTTTTCGAGCCCCTCCTATATACAGCTTTTGGCCTCACACGTCTCATATTTGCATGCCATTGACAATGAAAGGAGAACTTATTAGGACAAATATCCGCCAAATATGACGTAAACTTCATTGACAATGAAGGGAAAGTTTACGTGATACGTAGGCTAACCAATCACATACATGCAGTTGTTAATGACGTGATGCATAATGATTGTTACTAAAACATAAGTTTCGTGTGAATTAAAATAAGATCAACGGCTTCAAAATAAAAGACTGACTGAAAGGACAAAATAAGGGGCAAAATAAATCTAGCAGTGAATGAGTGAGACCCTCTGGAACCCCCTCAAGGACCCCTGGGGGTCCCCGGACCACACTGTGAGAACCACAGCCACACACACACACACACACACCAGTGTTGATGTCGTAGACTAAAACTAACACCTTCTTGCACTGACGAAAACTAAACAGAAACTAAATGAAAACTAAGCTATGGTGACTAAAACTAAGACTAAATATACTGACAATATCGTCAACAAATGAAAACTAGACTAAAATGTTAGGAAGAGACTAAAGTGGACAAGAGATCCAGTACAAGTCATTTTACACTTGGTTGCTGAGATCACGTTGGAAATAGCAGATCTACAAGCTCACAATGCGTCGCAGCGCGACTCGTTGTGAGCTTGTAGATCGGCTATTTTGAGCAAGTGTAAAAACAGTCATTATGACGGCATCAAGGCCCGCCAAAATACATTTTAGTCGACTAAATCACCTGTAGATTTAGTCGACTAAAACTAGACTAACACTAAAACATTCCAGCTGACTAAAATGGGTCTAAAACTAAATGAAAACTATTCAAAAGTCTGACTAAAACAAAAATATGCTGCCAAAAACAACGACAGAAAGACAGACAGACAGACAGACAGACAGACAGACAGACAGACAGACAGACAGACAGACAGACAGACAGACAGACACACACACACACACACACACGAGACGGTTCCAGGGGGTCCTAAGAGCAAAATGATAAATAAATCTAACCTAAAATAACTTTAACCTAAATACATCACTATTCCAAATTAGCAGATCTACAAAATGGCAGATCTACAAGCTCGTAGCTTGTAGATCTGCTATTGAAAACAAATCCTCTCTGATGTCAGTGTGTCTCTGCTTGTCTTATTTATGATGACGTCACAATGCTGTCAGTCTGCGTCAATATGTCCAAATATGGAGTTCTATGATGTCACCACGAGTCAGTCATGTCCAAATATGGAGTTCTAGGATGTCAAAGTGTCCACTATTAGGCAACAGTGGTAACCATGACAACATGGACTCACCCAAACATGTTGAGTAACCATGGCGACCTGAAGTCACATGGAGACTATCTATCTCTGCTCACACAGAGACACAGAGGAGTCAGTGAACAACATAAACCCAGCGTAGAGCGGTTGAGTGAAGGTGGTCTGGAAGGTGTACAGGTGAGTCAGAGTGTCCTCTAACACTCTGTAGAAGGACAGAGTCCCAGCGGGACGGTCCAGATAAACTGCTACTCTCTTGGAGCCAGAGGCACTGATAGGAAGGGGAGTCTCCTTACTATTGTGACTGACATAGTAATAGTCACCTCTACAGACCAGACTCCAGGACCGTTCATTCCGTCCAAGCCAACAGTCATCTCCCTCTCCTTTCCTCCTGATGTCTCCATCAGTCACTCCTATCTTAACCACTCCACTGAACTGTACCTCACTGTAGCAGCGTTCATCTAGACTCTCTGAACTCAGGACCTGGTCCCAGTAATCAAACCTGTCAGGATGGTCAGGATATGAATGATCCTGACCATCCTGGGTCACCTTCCTGTTGTTCTCAGACAGAGAGAGGCTACAGTGTGCTGTGTTTGTGTCCAGAGTGAGACGCTGGAAATCTGATGAGAAAACAACACAGTACACATTATAATAATAATAATAATAATTATTATTATTATTATTAATAAATAATCATTCACTGAGCGGCATGCACGCACACGGTCACACGCACACACACACACGCGCGCACACGCACACACACACACACACACACACACACACACACACACACACACACACACACAAACTTAAAAAAGCAGATGTACAAGCTTGCAGCGCGCCACGCAATGATGCACTGTGAGCTTGTAGCTCTACCATTTTTAAACAGCCCAACGTATAAAATATGGAAAAAGTGTTTAAAATGAGTGCTATATTAACACTTTTGCTGGTGACCCCCTGGAACCCCCTAAGGACACCCTGGAACCCCCTAAGGACACCCTGGAACCCCCTAAGGACACCCTGGAACCCTCTAAGGACGCCCTGGAACCCCCTGGAACCCTCTAAGGACGCCCTGGACCCTCTAAGGACGCCCTGGAACCCTCTAAGGACCCGCTGGAACCCTCTAAGGACACCCTGGAACCCTCTAAGGACCAGTGGAACCCTCTAAGGACACCCTGGAACCCTCTAAGGACACCCTGGAACCCTCTAAGGACCCCCTGGAACCCCCTAAGGACCCCCTGGAACCCTCTAAGGACACCCTGGAACCCTCTAAGGACACCCTGGAACCCTCTAAGGACCCCCTGGAACCCCCTGGAACCCTCTAAGGACACCCTGGAACCCTCTAAGGACCCCCTGGAACCCTCTAAGGACACCCTGGAACCCTCTAAGGACACCCTGGAACCCTCTAAGGACGCCCTGGAACCCTCTAAGGACCCCCTGGAACCCTCTAAGGACACCCTGGAACCCTCTAAGGACACCCTGGAACCCTCTAAGGACGCCCTGGAACCCCCTGGAACCCTCTAAGGATGCCCTGGAACCCTCTAAGGACCCCCTGGAACCCTCTAAGGACACCCTGGAACCCTCTAAGGACGCCCTGGAACCCCCTGGAACCCTCTAAGGACGCCCTGGAACCCTCTAAGGACCCCCTGGAACCCTCTAAGGACCCCCTGGAACCATCTAAGGACACCCTGGAACCCTCTAAGGACACCCTGGAACCCTCTAAGGACGCCCTGGAACCCTCTAAGGACGCCCTGGAACTAGGGCTGCGAATCTTTAGGTGTCCCACGATTCGATTCGATTCCGATTCTTGGGGTGACGATTCGATTCAAAAACGATCTTTTCGATTTTTCCGATTCTCGATTCAAAAAAGATTTTTTTCGATTCTAAAGCAGTTTATTTTATTTTATTAAAAACAATTAAATAGAATTTTAGCATGATCTACTCCAGTCTTCTGGCATGAAAGCAGAGTACATTTAGTAAAAAGCTTGTATAATTGTAAAGGTTTTATCAACTGAATGATTTAAACACACAAAGGTTAAATCCAAGAGTAAGAACATGTCTCATGTATTTAGCTTGCACAAATTTGAACCAGTACAAAAGTTACAAAATCTCTTCTCACTCAATACCAGAACAATACATTAGTATTAAAACAGGTGTAAAATAAATACAATTGGCAGGCTTAGCTTAGCTGGTAGTAAATGCACTATGCAGAAACCCAGGCCATAATGCATTGCATGCACAGGTACATTTGTGAAAGAAAAGAAAAAAAAGAAAAAAAAAAAAAAAGAAAAAGGGTTTTTTTTTTGGTTTTTTTTAATCGATTTTTGGAAAATGAGAATCGATTCTGAATCGGACAGCATTAGAATCGCGATTCTAACTCAAATCGATTTTTTTTGACAGGCCTACCTGGAACCCTCTAAGGACCCCCTGGAACCCTCTAAGGACACCCTGGAACCCTCTAAGGACCCCCTGGAACCCCCTAAGGACCCCCTGGAACCCTCTAAGGACACCCTGGAACCCTCTAAGGACACCCTGGAACCCTCTAAGGACCCCCTGGAACCCCCTGGAACCCTCTAAGGACCCCCTGGAACCCTCTAAGGACACCCTGGAACCCTCTAAGGACACCCTGGAACCCTCTAAGGACACCCTGGAACCCTCTAAGGACGCCCTGGAACCCCCTGGAACCCTCTAAGGACCCCCTGGAACCCTCTAAGGACACCCTGGAACCCTCTAAGGACCCCCTGGAACCCTCTAAGGACACCCTGGAACCCTCTAAGGACACCCTGGAACCCTCTAAGGACCCCCTGGAACCCCCTGGAACCCTCTAAGGACCCCCTGGAACCCTCTAAGGACACCCTGGAACCCTCTAAGGACACCCTGGAACCCTCTAAGGACACCCTGGAACCCTCTAAGGACGCCCTGGAACCCCCTGGAACCCTCTAAGGACCCCCTGGAACCCTCTAAGGACACCCTGGAACCCTCTAAGGACCCCCTGGAACCCTCTAAGGACACCCTGGAACCCTCTAAGGACCCCCTGGAACCCTATAAGGACACCCTGGAACCCTCTAAGGACACCCTGGAACCCCCTAAGGACCAGTGGAACCCTCTAAGGATGCCCTGGAACCCCCAAAGGACCAGTGGAACCCTCTAAGGACCCCCTGGAACCCTCTAAGGACCAGTGGAACCCTCTAAGGATCAGTGGAACCCTCTAAGGACCCCCTGGAACCCTCTAAGGACCCCCTGGAACCCTCTAAGGACCAGTGGAACCCTCTAAGGACCCCCTGGAACCAGACAGACAGACAGACAGACAGACAGACAGACAGACAGACAGACAGACAGACAGACTCACATCTTGTGCAGAGGTGAGGATCATTCCATTGTTCTCCTCCATGAATCACTCTGTAGGAAGGAGAACATCACTTTGTTTAGTAATATATTAATAGAACTTATAATCAGTGTTTAACCCAGTTTGACCTGGGAACGATTCTGCAAATGTCTTCTAAATCCTGACTGCTTTCTTGAAAAAGCTGTTTTTCACGATTCTTAAAAAATAGCAGATCTACACGCTCGTAACGCGCCACTCGGTGGCGCGCTATGAGCTTGTAGATTTGCTATTTTTCAATAGCTAAAGCATGACATAGTGCTAACACCAAAAGGATTGGATTGATGGCATTGATGATTGATGGTTAGTTTTGCATTAGAGTGCTCAGTTACTTTTCCTGCTGTTAGTTACATCACATTCAGACCTATATTTTCCTGTTCCTTCTGTTACCACAAAGGAAAATAAATCCATCCGACAAATTTTCTCCGTTTCCTGGTAAATGAATGAGCTCGTATCCGTCAACAGCAGCAGCTGTACGGATGTTACACACAAATCGGTGACCGCATGCCAACAAAATCCAGCAATCTGCTTTTGATGGCACTGGTTTGGTTTTGTAGCACTTGTGCAACATGGCAGAGATCGACAGAAGACAGAGAGGTCATCCTTTAGTAAGGTTGTGGAAGTATATTCAGTATTCACATCATATATGGATTTATTGGAGAAGGAAGATATGTTTGTAAAAAAAGTATGTTTATTAGTCAAATCTTCGACTTCCATTCCATTTTTATTCAATAATAATTCACTCCTTCATGAACATTCTTTAGTACAATGGGTCCAACATGAACATACATATACTTAGCCAGCCAGCCAGCCAGTGGCTTTCCGACAGTTAGCCAGCCAGCCAGCCAGCCAGTTATATAGCCAGTCAGTAATAAAGTCAGCCAGCCAGCCAGCCAGTCAGTCAGTTAGCCAGTCAGTTATATAGCCAGTCAGTCAGCCAGTCAGCCTGCCTGCCTGCCAGACAGATAGCCAGTTAGCCAGCCAGCCAGCCAGCCAGCCAGCCAGCCAGCCAGTTAGCCAGAAAGTTATATAGCCAGTCAGTTATATAGCCAGCCAGTCAGTTAGCCAGTCAGTTATATAGCCAGTCAGTCAGTCAGCCAGCCAGTCAGCCTGCCTGCCAGTCAGATAGCCAGGGGCCAGCTTGGGGGCTTTCTCAAGAGGAATATCTGCCTCAACCAGAGCCTTTATAAAATACAACACAAACGTCTTCCTCTCAGCAGTACATGTGCCTTGGAGAGGCAGGCAGCCAGGGTTTCAGTCCTATAGATCATACTGCAAAACTAAGACAATTTGTTAAAACCCTAGCATCCCTATTCTGAGGGTAACATTAGTCGAAAATAGCAGATCTACAAGTTCACAAACGATGCCTCATGCTGCGACTAAGTGGGCGTCTAAAAATACTGAAGATGAATCCAACACAACACTATCGTGGACACCAAAACAGAGTGGGCACTAGGGAAAGGCGGGCAGACTGGGCACCATGCAGGGAAAGGTAGGCACCAAAACAGAGTGGGCACTAGGGAAAGGCGGGCAGACTGGGCACCATGCAGGGAAAGGTAGGCACCAAAACAGAGTGGGCACTAGGGAAAGGAGGGCAGACTGGGCACCATGCAGGGAAAGGTAGGCACCAAAACAGAGTGGGCACTAGGGAAAGGAGGGCAGACTGGGCACCATGCAGGGAAAGGTAGGCACCAAAACAGAGTGGGCACTAGGGAAAGGAGGGCAGACTGGGCACCATGCAGGGAAATGTAGGCACCAAAACAGACTGTTTTCCTGAAAAAGCTGTTTTTCTATGTCAGCCACACTTTCATGTCACTTTTCACGATTCTTCAAAAATAGCAGACCTACAAGCTCATAGCGTGCCACTCGGTGGCGCGCTATGAGCTTGTAGATCTGCTATTTTTCAATAGCTAAAGCATGATATAGTGCTAACACCAAAAGGGGTTCCCGCCCAAAATGGGTTTGTTACAAGAAACGCCGTAATCAAATAACTTTTTGGATTGATGGCATTGATGGTTAGTTTTGCATTAGAGTGCTCAGTTACTCAGTTACTTTTCCTGCTGTTAGTTACATCACATTCAGACCTATATTTTCCTGTTCCTTCTGTTACCACAAAGGAAAATAAATCCCTCCGACACATTTTCTCTGTTTCCTGGTAAATGAATGAGCTCGTATCCGTCAACAGCAGCAGCTGTACGGATGTTACACACAAATCGGTGACCGCATGCCAACAAAATCCAGCAATCTGCTTTTGATGGCACTGGTTTGGTTTTGTTGCACTTGTGCAACATGGCAGAGATCGACAGAAGACAGAGAGGTGTTTTTTTTTTCTCTTTTAAGGTTTTAGACAGTTATCCAGGACTATAATCAATGTCTCTTTTAAGGTTTTAGACAGTTATCCAGGACTATAATCAATGTGTTTAGAGCCAAAATAACTCTAAATATACTAAATAAACCTTAAAGTACCACAACAAGATCTATTAGTCAAATCTTTGACTTCCATTCCAGATCTACAAGTTCACAAACGATGCCTCATGCTGCGACAAGTGGGTGTCTAAAAATACTGAAGATGAATCCAACACAACACTATCGTGGACACCAAAACAGAGTGGGCACTAGGGAAAGGAGGGCAGACTGGGCACCAGGGAAAGGTAGGCACCAAAACAGAGTGGGCACTAGGGAAAGGAGGGCAGACTGGGCACCAGGGAAAGCTAGGCACCAAAACAGAGTGGGCAAGCTATCTATGAAATCTATTGAAAAGTTTAATCTGCAACAAAACTTTATATGGGGTCCCTGGCTCCTGCTTCATGAGAAACCATACGTTTGCATTGCCAAAGCAAAAGTGTAACGAGACACTCAAGATAAAACAATGCATGTAGAAATAAATATTGAATATAAATAGGAATTAAATAAAGGTGTAAACAGATTTTGAGTATATCTATAAAAATCTCAAGGCATTGAACCCCTACCATGAAATGTTCTATGAGCAGGGCCTGGCTGTAAACAAGTTCTTGAGCTTAGTTCAGTTACCCTGCAGGGTAAACATAGTACCTTTCCTTTCCTTACCATTGACTCATATTCACCCCCATCCTGCCTACCAACCATTGACTCATATTCACCCACAGCCTGCCTACCAACCATTGACTCATATTCACCCCCAGCCTGCCTGCCAACCAACCATTGACTCATATTCACCCCCAGCCTGCCTACCAACCATTGACTCATATTCACCCCCAGCCTGCCAACCATTGACTCATATTCACCCCCAGCTGCCTACCAACCATTGACTCATATTCACCCCCAGCCTGCCTACCAACCATTGACTCATATTCACCCTGCCTACCAACCATTGACTCATATTCACCCCCAGCCTGCCTACCAACCATTGACTCATATTCACCCCCAGCCTGCCTACCAACCATTGACTCATATTCACCCCCAGCCTGCCTACCAACCATTGACTCATATTCACCCCCAGCCTGCCTACCAACCATTGACTCATATTCACCCCCAGCCTGCCTACCAACCATTGACTCATATTCACCCTGCCTACCAACCATTGACTCATATTCACCCTGCCTACCAACCATTGACTCATATTCACCCTGCCTACCAACCATTGACTCATATTCACCCCCAGCCTGCCTACCAACCATTGACTCATATTCACCCCCAGCCTGCCTACCAACCATTGAAACATTCCAATAGAAACAGTGAACATGGACACAGTACTATTCTACTCACTGGAGAGCCTTCAGTCCAGAGAACTGCTGCAGTGCTGGACCGTTTAGGACGTTGAAACGCAGGTCCAGTTCTTGGAGATGGAGGGATGGATGAGAACGTAGAGCTGAGGCCAGAACTTCACAGCATCTCTCCGACAGCCAGCAGTTCATCAGTCTAGATAAAGAATCAAACATCAGATATTACATTATGCCTGGATAGAGAAGCATCATAATTACATTATGCCTATGGGTAGAGAAGATAGCCATCTATTAATGCAGTGTTTTCTGTTCTGCCAGGGCACCCTAACCCTTTCATAGTAAAAAACATTAAATAAACAAGGAAAATAAAAAGATTTGAAGTTTCTAGGTGAAAGTATGAAACATAAATTATGCAAATATTGCGTGGGTGCGTGCGTGCGTGTCCGTCTGTATACAGCTAATCTCCGGCACCGTTAACCCGGTCGATGCCACATTTTGCACACACTCCCTGGATGCCAACGATGAACCTCTGTCCCAAAATGTCCGGAAATCGTTACACACTATCTCTATAGTCATGTGTTCAAGACAAATCTGTCCGATATTTCATATTCCATCCTAATTGGCTAACATTGACTTTCAAAGTTTGCAGGATTGGCCCATTTTCAACGAAACGTGCAATTTACGTGAAATCTTTCACATACGTTCCTCATAGGCTGAGGAATATATCCCACTCTTGGCCTGTTATAGCGCCACCAACAGGTGGAATTTAGCAAAACACATTTTTGGAACAAAATGCCTCAAATCATCCAATTGCCATCAAAGGCATGAGAAGAAATGTCACCCTTTTCACATTGGCCTATTATAGCGCCACCAGGAGGCCACAACCTGACCTGGCCTGACCGAGGGGCACTTTATCTAGTTCAACATGCTGTCAATCATATTCACACTCTTCTAATAAGGTCTCACTACTGTATTCATATAACATTTACATTCTGCTAAATTAATCTGACCTGAGAATCTCCAGACAACAGTGAGGGCTCTTCAGTCCAGCACACAGCAGATCCAGTGAAGCAGATCCAGATTCCTGGCTCAGGTCGTTGGAACTCACGTCCAGATGTTTTAAATGTGAAGGATTGGAGCTGAGAGCTGAAGCCACAACTCCAAAGTGTGTCTCACTGAGCTTACATCCAACAAGTCTGTAAATATACAATAAATACATAATCTGACATTATTTAAACAAATCATACAACAGGCATAGTTCCGACCAGACAATCTGATTGGTTGAAATAGGCTCACTGGCTGTGCTCAAATTAGCATGCCAGCTACCAGCTCAGCAAAGCCTGCTAAGCTATAGCGACTAGGCTATCAGTTTGCAAGATGGAGTTTGTTTTGTATGTCTATGGAGTTAACATTACTCGAATAGACCCCCAGGTGTTGTGTATGTATGTCTATGGAGTTAACATTACTCTAATAGACCCCCAGGTGTTTTGTATGTGTATCTTAAACCCCAGGGGGGTCCAGGAGGGGAAATAAAAAATATCGGAGTTGGAACCTGAGACCTTCTAATATGGTCTCACTACTGTATTCATATAACATTTACATTCTGGTAAATTAATCTGACCTGAGAATCTCCAGACAACAGTGAGGGCTCTTCAGTCCAGCACACAGCAGATCCAGTGATTTCTTGCTCAGGTTGTTGTAACTCACGTCCAGATGTTTTAAATGTGAAGGATTGGAGCTGAGAGCTGAAGCCACAACTCCAAAGTGTGCCTCACTGAGCTTACATCCAACAAGTCTGTAAATATACAATAAATACATAATCTGACATTATTTAAACAAATCATACAACAGGCATAGTTCCGACCAGACAATCTGATTGGTTGAAATAGTCTCTCTGGCTGTGCTCAAATTAGAATGACAGCTACCAGCTCAGCAGAGCCTGCTAAGCTATAGGCGCGGCTAGGCTATCAGTTTGCAAGATGGAGTTTGTTATGTATGTCAATGGAGTTAACATGACTCTAATAGACCCCAAGGTGTTTTGCATGTGTCTATGGAGTTAACATTACTCTAATAGACCCCAAGGTGTTTTGCATGTGTCTATGGAGTTAACATTACTCGAATAGACCCCCAGGTGTTGTGTATGTGTCTATGGAGTTAACATTACTCTAATAGACCTCCAGGTGTTTTGTATGTGTATCTTAAACCCCAGGGGGGGTCCAGAAGGGGAAATCAAAAATATCGGAGTTGAAACCTGAGACCTTCTAATAAATACATAATCATAGGCATAGTTCCGACCAGACAATCTGATTGGTTGAAATAGTCTCTCTGGCTGTGCTCAAATTAGAATGCCAGCTACCAGCTCAGCAGAGCCTGCTAAGCTATAGCGGCTAGGCTATCTGTGTGCGTGCGTTCCTGCCTCCGTGTGCCTGCGTGTGCGTGTGTTACTAACCTTGCTTTTTTGAAGATCCTCACAGCTGGGATGAGTCTCTGTCGCCCCCACTGGTCTGTGTTGTATTTGTCCAGGTCCAACTCTTCCAGAACCTCCTCTGACATCTGCAGCATGGAGGCCAGAGCTGAACACTGGGTCTCAGAGAGTTCCTTCCCTGAGCTGCTCTCTGACTCCAGGTACTGTTGGATCCCCTGACTGACTGACGGGTCGTTCATCTCCATCAGACATTGGAAGATGTTGATGCATCTGTCAGGAGAGAAGTCGTCATCATTCATCTTCTTCAGGTTGTTGATGACTCTCTGGATCTCCTTTGGACTGTTCTTTGTCTTACCCAGCAGGCCTCCTAACAGACTCTGGTTGGACTGCAGTGAGAGACCATGAAGGAAGCGGACAAAGAGGTCCAGGTGGCCACTCTCACTCTTCAGGGATTTTTCCATTGCTCTCTGCAGGAAGTCATCCAGGGTAATTTCTTCTTCTCCTCCCAGGAATGTCTTCAGTACCTCCATGTTCTTCTGTGTGAAACAGTGGAACAGGTAGACTGCAGCCATGAACTCCTGGATGCTCAGGTGAACAAAGCAGTAGACTGTTTCGTGGTAAGAAGCACCGTCTACTCTGAAGAATGATGTGCACATGCCTGACTTTAGCACGGCCTTGTTCACATCAAGACCACAGGCTTCCAGGTCTTTCTGGTAGAACAGGATCTGATCTTCGATCAGTTGGTTAAATGCCAACTCGCCCAGCTTCAGAATGAACGGTCCTTCTGCCTTCATGAGCTCCTCTTTTCTCTTTTTCGTCATCTTATGTGATTTACCATACTTCTTCTCCATCTGCTTCATCATAGCCATCAGGAATTCACAGTACATCTGAACCAGGGTCTCAGGGAGCTTGTCTTTCATGTTTCTGTGCTCCACAATAAAAGCAAGGATCCAACAGAAGACTGGGATTTCACACATAGTGGAGAGGATCTTTGATTTCTTGATGTGTGAGATGATTAAGCTGGTCATGGAGTTGGCCTTTTTCTCATCATTGAAGATCTTCATGAACCTCTTCTTGAAGTACTCCCTCTTCTGGTCATCTGTGATGAACCCTCTTATTTCTGTCATCCTGTCAACAAGGTCCTCAGGGATCTGATCCACTGCTGCAGGCCGTGAGGTGATCCAGATGCGAGCGGAGGGAAGCAGTTCACGCTTGATCAGGTTTACAATCAGCTCCTCGACCGGCAGGGATTCCTCAACATTCGTGATGATGGAATCTTTCTCGAAATCCAACTGAAGCCTGTTTTCATCTAGCCCATCAATCATGAACATGACTTTGCAGGGACATGTTTTGTAGTTGTTTGACTCCTGCACTATTCTGAAGATGTCATTCAGTGCTTCTTCCGTAATCCCTCTGGTTTCCTTGACACATTCGTGAAGTAGCTTCGCCAGAGAAAAGCTTTCTCCCTCGTGAAGATTTAACTGGCGGAACGTCAATGGGAACACGAGATGGGGGTCTCGGGGGAAACGGTCCATGGTCCAATCGTGAATAAATTTGTGTAAGAGGAAGGATTTTCCAATTCCTGCGACACCAACAGTGAGCACTACACTTTCATTTATTCCAGAATTATACAATTCCCAGAGTTGGATTGGTTCGTCCAGTCCTGCCCTGTTCATCTCCATCTGTCTGACCTCATGATACCTATGCATGCTTGTGAAGCTGGTGTTTATGTTGTAGATCGGGACACAGACGTCGTCAAACTTCATCTTGGACTCATTGTCCAATTTTACACATAGATATGTGTCTTTCATCTTGTTCTTGTAGTCAGTAATGGAACCGCCTGCTATTTTCACCAACAGATCTGTAATGAACAAAGCAATTCTTAAACAGCTTCAGGAGAAAGAGATCTGCCAGATCAAGCTCTACAAAACAATATAACATTTACCATTTCAATCAGTCAGTCAGCCAGCCAGTCAGTCAGTCAGTCAGTCAGTCAGCCAGCCTGCCAGCCAGCCAGCCAGCCAGCCAGCCAGCCAGTCAGCCAACCAGCCAGCCAACCAGTCAGCCAGCCAGCCAACCAGTCAGCCAGCTAGCCAGCCAGACAGACAACCAGACAGCCAGTCAGTCAGTCAGCCAGCTAGCCAGCCAGACAGACAACCAGTCAGCCAGTCAGGGTTCTTAAAACGGTCTCAACATTAAGCTTAACATGTTTTTTATCAATGTTGTTAAACTCTAAGTCTGGCTGAATTAACTGGAGAGCTTCTGATTCCCAGAAGGCCTCTCTACCATTCAGATATGTCTGCCCCTGTTTCTGTATTCCACACACAGTCAGCTCACCTTCAGCTGCTCCTGTAGACGTTGCACTTGACATTGGTGGGTCAGCGGCTGTAGCTCCATGCTGGTCTGACACTATTGTTGTGTCAGAAAAGACAAAAGTCCAAAGTAAGAGCTTGAACAGATCTACAAGCTCACAATATTAAATATAAAAGGTTTTAAAGTTAAATCTACCCTAAGCCTGCAGTGCAGACAGCCTGTTACATGTATTTTTCAGAATGGACAAAAGTATTATAATTTTTCAATACAGAATGAGATCATATTGACACATCGGTAATATCGGTTATCAGCCATAACAGCAACATTAAATTGACCTATTTTTTCCAAAATGTTTTTTTTTAAGAATTACTTTGGACATATTGTAAACGTTTTCACTTATTTAATCCCAAAGGGGATTTATCTTTCTTTGATTAAAAGGATCCCTGGCCAGACAAATATGCCTTAAAACACTATACTTGCCCTCTATATCTAAAAAAATAAAAACACCTTAAAGCTGAGATGTGAGACAGTGATTGGTTAGAGTGGAGACATCATCATATTGGGTTCGTCTCTGTGTGTGTGTGTGTGTGTGTGTGTGTGTGTGTGTGTGTGTGTGTGTGTGTGTGTGTGTGTGTGTGTTAAATTAGACATTAAAGGTATATTCAGTGATTTCACTTAATTCAAATATCACTTATTTTTTTGTTTTATTGTGATAATCCTCTCTACTATAGAGTGTGCTGACCATATAAGGAGTTCCTCCCTGTCCCCAGTTAACCCCTGGGGGTCAAAAAACCTTAGGTTTCGTTTTTGGTTCTCTATCCTGATTGGATGAAAGCTTGGGTCCCAAGGCAAAAACCAAACCTAAGGTTTTTTGAGTGAAATCACTGAATATACCTTTAAGATAAACTTTTCATGCTTTCAATGAATTATGCAGTCAAAGTAGACGTTACATCCACCTGGCACAACAAATACAATTAAGCGCCTTTTCTTTACTTTCTTACCTGGCAGCGCAGCAGAAGGATTCCATTCCTTGAGTTGTGGATACGTGACGAGAATCTCTGGTTTTTGGAGTAGTGTAAGGAACTGAGATGAAGTTCCCTCTCCTCTACTAATCACTGTATCAATAAGCTCAATACAAACATCTTCTGGCTGCGCTGTATGCTTCAGTTTATTATAAACTCTGTCATCAATAATTCCCTCACACTGAGCATGCTGTAGAATGAGGAGATCTGATCTGAGCCACTTGATCAGTTCCACCTTGTTGGCCACCAATATGTCCACAGAGCCCTATAGGATGAGTAGCAGGTGGTATTATTTTCAATATGCAAATTAATTGTATTAATGAACCTTATTTTGAGCTGCTATTTGCCAGTAAACCAACCTGTAGAGGATCTCCGTGAGAGGAAGCCATGGTCTTCTCTGGATGAGGCACAGCTGTTGAACAAAGAAGAAATGTAACCTTTTCTCATTGGAAGGAGTGTAAACTCCACCTCATTGGACAGAACTCACTGGTCCTCATTCACAACGGCGTGTACGCTCATAACGTGACGTTACGTGAGCGGAGCGTGAGCGGACAGGCATTTACGTGGATTCCCACATTGCGTGGGAATTCATGGCCATCTCCGTGAACTTGACGGTGACGTTGGTTGGTCGGGAACTCTGCACATAGCTACGCCAGCTCTCATGGTAGTGTAAAGGCCATACGCTTGCGTAGAAGGCTTTAGTCTTCATGCTGAATCAATAAAAGGTTCCCAAATCTCAGATAAAATATGTAGGCATGTGTCCCCAACATTGGTCAGCACATAAAAAAATGATATAGCCTATGAAAGCCAAGTATCACTTACAGTCCAATACAGAAACTGGGGGGACAGCAGCATGCTGACGCTGAACCGAGTCCAATCTGGGTTGGAAAATTAATATAACGGCGCAGTGAGCCCGGCCCGGACAGAACACGGCCCGGCCCGACTGGCTTTTAGCTCTAATGCATTCTATGGTTCACAGACATGCCGGTCTGACAGACAGACAGCAGTCCACATTATGGCATCAGCGCGTGCAATTCGGACAATCATAGTTTTAAGCCAGCTCACCTTAATTCATTATAATATGGGCAACTGTAGCTGTGTAGGCTGTAGGCAACTGTAGCTGTGTAGGCTGTAGGCTACTGTAGCTGTGTAGGCTGTAGGCTACACCCTAACCCTAACCCTGTAGGCTACTACATTGATCTCATCTCAACTGTAGCTGTGTAGGCTGTAGGCTGTAGGCTATACCCTAACCCTGTAGGCTGTAGGCTACTACATTGATCTCATCATGAGATCATTGTTTGGTGCCAAATGTCCCGCGAATCATTTTAATATCATCATGAAATGAACCTGCACTGACAAAGAGGATATAGGCTACCCGCCGTATATGGTTGACATTTTAAATAGCTATATGCCTATGTGTCCATGATCAGAACAAATCCATTTGTTCACTGTTGTATATAATTTAAAGCTTGGGAATCCTGCAGGCTATGATGACGTATTTCGATATTTCCTGTTGCCTTATATTGTGTAGAATGGACGTGGATGTTCCATCTAACCAGGCGACACCAGGCCAATAGCTTGGGAAAAATGCAGAAAGGATACACTCGGCGATCCGCACAAATGAAGTGATTACACCAGCTTCCCTGAATAACACGGGATATATCCCGATTTCATTACGCATCTGTTATCGCATCATTTCCACTGTGGCGTTTTTCTCCTTTGTGACTGAGGACAACTGGGTCTAAATGTTGTGTAAACTCCACATCAATGGACAGAACTCACTGGGTCTAAATGTTGTGTAAACTCCACCTCAATGGACAGAACTCACTGGGCCTGATTCATTAAAAAGAAATACGCCACCGTTACACTGTGGCGGAAACAGATATCGTATTTATCCGTCCGATCAAGCTACGTTGAGATGACGTGTTATTCAGAGAGCGGTGTGTACCACAGGTACGCAGGCGTATCGCAGGTGTATGTCATACTGAATGCAGCCGGTGCAAAGTGATCGGAAAAGCACCCGACAACCTCATCTGCATAGATCCACGCCCCATATCGCACCATAAAAGGCTTCAAGCATGACTCAGCAGACAGCAGTTTGGTCTGTCAAAAAAAGAAAAAAGGCTTTGCAGCCGCAGACTATATAGCGGGCAGCGGCTTCACAAATTACAATAAAAATGATTGCTGGAAAGAAATCAAAGCCGCGGTCACTGCTATGAATATAGCCCGCACTCTATTAATGTAATAATTCTACACATGTAGGAGCAGGACAGTTAGGGCTTTTATGTTATGTCGTTTTTGCACCATTGTATATTACCACTGTAGGCTACTATATATGTACAAACTGACATCAATCCATCAAAGGACACCAAATGAAATAAAAAGATTTCCAAGCTTACAACGGTGCGTGCTCCGCTGAAGCAATATAATTATAATTTATTTAATTAAGTTCGGGACCAAGGCGGGTGCTCACTCACACCTTTGCAGAGGTAAAACATATCCGATATTTAAAATATCGGATAGCCTATATGTCAATGCAAAAGTCGTCTTTTGAGAGAGAGCTAGAGAGAGAGAGAGAGAGAGAGAGAGAGAGAGAGAGGGAGGGGGGCATGGGCCCTCGACACTGTTTGCGCGATAAAGAACAGTGAATAATTGTAGGCCTACCTCGTATAGGCCTGGGAGTGGGATCCTCTTGTCTGAAGAAATTATAATCCAGTGAGTTTATCCAGTGAGTTAAACTATTCTGTGTGTGGCATCCATGCATGTGATCAATATCAATATACATTACTATAAAGTCTGTCCGTCATGTTTGTGAAGCGCGAGTGGAGGTGAGCTGGCTTAAAACTATGATATGACTGGCCGACTTTCAAACACGCTGATGCCATTCATTAGGCTAATGTGGTCTTCTATTTTTTATATAGGGCTATATAGCCCTATTCATTTTCCAATGTGATAATAATTATGTTCTATGTTCATAAGCCTATGTTCTTATTATAATTGTGAGTTTGTTTTTTAACAAATCTATATCTACAAGATCTACAAGATCTACAAGCTCACAACGCGTTGCACTGCGAGTAGAAAGCTGTCAATCGCGCATGCTATAGTAATATCCTAATAAATAAATAAAAAGGTGTCGGGCTTGCAGTTTCTGTATGGGAAATGCATGCATTTAGGCATACAAGTGCACTCAGCTTTTATTATATAGGCTATCATTTATTTTGTGCTGATCGACCAATATGTTGGGGACACATGCCTACATATTTTATCTGAGATTTGGGAACAATGTATTGATTCAGCATGAAGACTAAAGCCTTCTGAATAAATCTATATGCATGTGTATGCTTCCGCAAATTTCTCCGCCACCTAAAGACGTCCCGTAGGATTTGACGGAGTTTCCGACCAACCTACGTGAGCGTCAAGTTCACGGCCATTTCCATGAATTCCAAATCAATGTGGGAAATCCACGTAAATGCCTTTCCGCTAGCTTCACGTCATGTTATCATCGTAAACGCCGTTGTGAATTTGGCCCACTGAGTCTAAATGTTGTGTAAACTCCACCTCAATGGACAGAACTCACTGGTCCTCATTCACAGAGGAGAAATACGCATGTAAAGGTGATGCGTATTGATATCGTATTCATCCGAACGTTGAAGCTACGAATTTGCTACGAAAACACACACACACACACACACACACACACACACACACACACACACACACACACACACACACACACACCACACACACACACACAGTCAGCTCACCTTCAGCTGCTCCTGTAGACGTTGCTCTTGACATTGGTGGGTCAGCGGCTGTAGCTCCATGCTGGTCTGACACAACTATTGTTGTTACAGAAGAGACAAAAGTTCAAAGTAAGAGCTTGAACAGATCTACAAGCTCACACTATTAATATATAAGAGGTTTTAAAGTTAAATCTGACTTCCCTAAGCCTGCGGTGCAGACACCCTGTTACATGTATTTTTCAGAATGGACAAAATTATTATAATTTTTCAATACAGAATTATATCATATCGACATCGGTAATATCGGTTATCGGCCATAACTGCAATGAATTATATCGGATGTCGATATCGGCCAAAATGTCGTACGTCCTGTGGCCTGTCCGGCCCTCATGGACTGTATGGTCCTTTAAGTATGTATTACTAGTGTTAGGCCTTACCTATATACCATTATATACCAATTATTGTTATTTTTTCTTCAAATGTATTTGTCTTTTTGGTATTCTTTTTCTTTGCTGTCAATACTGCTGAAATGCAGGTGAATGTCGCAGTTCTATGCAGTGGCGGAACAACATTGGGCCGGGCCGGGGGGTGAGACAGCACGACCGGGCCTCACCGAACCAGACTCCCAACTGCACCCCCCCACCGAACGGAAGAAAAAATAATTACGTTAACAGTTGCTGCTGAGCTGATCACAGTCACAGATAGAGGGAAAGTGTTATATTTGGTTGATCGCGTCTGTGTCTGTGACATTGCGCAGCAATGCACACACGAGAGAGAGAGAGAGAGAGAGAGAGAGAGAGAGAGAGAGACGTAGAGAGAGAGAGAGAGAGAGAGAGAGAGAGAGACGTAGAGAGAGAGAGAGAGAGAGAGAGAGAGAGAGAGAGAGAGAGAGAGAGACGTAGAGAGAGAGACGAGAGAGGTGCTGCGTGTTAAAAAATAAATAGGCTACTACTCATCTTTGTGTTCTGTTTCACCTTATTGCTGAGTGATCGCACACAGGGAAAAGCAACAAGAAGGGGTTTAGAATCGAAACAGTCCGTTGTGGAGAAAAGGAAGTCCACACATTACATATGCACTCCTAAATTCTCACAGAGTGATTAGCCTACTAATGAGTGACAGGTGGTGCCACTTTTGTAGCCCTGGACCGCTTATACAGCGAGTCTCTCTCTGACGCCCTGTGACGACCGAAACAAAGCCTTTTACCTTGGTAAAAAGTATATTATCGTAGCTGGGAAGCGTCTCAGGTCCCCAGCTTCTCTATAAAATGCACTATTTTAATCATTAAATAAAATTAATCCAACCAGATCGGCGCAGGCAAAACCCGAAAATGCCATAGTAGAAGAAATGACTGCCCGGTAAAATGCAGGGTACATTGCGTTATTAAGATGCCACAAAGTGTATTTTAGAGAAGCTGGGGACCTGAGACGCTTCCCAGATACGAAAATAGACTTTTAACAAGGTCTAGCAGGCTTTGTGTTGGTGAGTAGTTACGTGGTTTTGTTTATTTGCTGGGATTTGAAAACCCGCGCACGGGAGTGAGAATATCACCAGAGGGCTGCGGAAGGGACTTCCACAGGGCGTCAGAGAGAGACTTGCACTTTTGGAGCGTGGCTGGGATGTCTGTTGGAGAGAGTGTGAGACAGACTCCACGGTGCTTGTACAGTCCAGCGTAGTACAATCTCATCAGACATGATATTTTGCTAAAGTGTAGGCTATTATAGGCTATATAAGCTCTGTATCTGGTTAATTGCGGGATTCGTGGGGGCCCGCTGGTTTTATCAGTCGTGAGTGACTGTGTAAAAAAAATCGTCAATCGATCATCTGACAGCCCGGGCCCCCCGGAGGTCCGGGCCGGGGTGTGACCACCCCCCTCACCCCCCCGGTAGCTCCGCCGCTGGTTCTATGTCATAATTATGGATGTGCTCTGTGTAAAGAACAAAAAAAACAAAACATCTCTGCTTCGGGGAGGGGAGGGGGGGGGGGCTTTGCATGTTGGTGGCCCAGGGGCCCTTTATATCTAGATCTGCCTAAATCAGTTTATAAGACATCTATTCATAGAGACAATAATCAGTTTATAAGACATCTATTCATAGAGACAATAATCAGTTTATAAGACATCTATTCATAGAGACAATAATCAGTTCATAAGACATCTATTCATAGAGACAATAATCAGTTCATAAGACATCTATTCATAGAGACAATAATCAGTTTATAAGACATCTATTCATAGAGACAATAATCAGTTTATAAAACATCTATTCATAGAGACAATACTCAGTTTATAAGACATCTATTCATAGAGACATTAATCAGTTTATAAGACATTATCAGCTCACCTTTAGCTCTGCCTGGAGCTTTATGCTGGAGATGAACAAAGAAGAGAACAGATTAGATGAGACACACAAACAACTGAGGAGGCCTTTCTTTTTCTTTGAGGGTCCCCTCCTATGTGTCCAGCTTTGAGGGTTTGTGTAAACACAAACATTGTGTAAACACAAACATTGTGTAAACACAAACATTGAATGCCATTACAATTTACAATGTAGGCCTTTATCAGACGCTCTTAATCCAGAGCGATTTACAGTAAGCAAGAACAACGGCATGGTAATACATCATACATACAATAAATAGTCAGTTAGGAAGCTAACAGTGGCTGGAAAATATGTAGCCAGCCCAGAAAAACATTTTTCGACACTGAGGCACTCTCTGTGCTGTGGTCTGAACGTTTAAACGCATTCTAGATAGATAGATAGATTTATTTATTTTTGTGTCATGCACCAAAGGCGCCCAGCCCACATGGACTTACAGGACACACCATATCATTGCTTCAATATTGCATTGTGTACAATAAACAGATTTGTTTTGTTGATATTCCATTTTTTTCTTTTTTACACAAACAAAACATTCTGCCTTTTTTCCCACGCCCTGCATAAAAAGTCTGCCAAAGCAAAAATACCTTTCCTAAAACAAAATTCCAGTTTTTCATAGTCCTCCAACCAGAAAAAGTCAGCACAGATGGTTGTCATTTTACAAAATTTAATTCTTCATATAATGGGCAGTAAAACAAAAAATGAATTTCATTTTCAATTTCTTTTAAATCACACACTAGACAGACTCTGTCCTCCTCAGGAGTACCAATGAATCTACCCGTTTCTAAAGCTAATGGTAAGGTTCCAGAATGCAGCTGTGCACAAAAAGATCTCTGACTTTTGGATATATTTTGTGTAACATAAGGATCAGGGCCATAATTATTTTTAATAAGACGATATGTTCTTAGTTTTGGTTTGTACCATAATTCAACGGCCCATTCTAATTAAAAAAAACATACCTCAATTCAACTAACGTTTAGAATGCTATTTTGTTCCGATCCATACAGGAATTAGAAGGTTAATACTTTATGCATTTGAGTGTTCTTTTTTTTTTACTAGCAGACTAAAGTGAGCTGCCAGTGCTTCCAGCAAGAAAGGAGGAAGGAAGCACTGTGGTGACAGAGCAAGAAAGGAGGAAGCACTGTGGCAGTCTGTGCACATAACCGAGCCGAGGAAGTCACTGAGCCAGACGCGCCGACCACTTTTAGTTTTGCCAATTTAGCGGATTTGAGGCTGAGAAGGAAAATTAAGAAAAATGAAGGGTTTTATCTCTGGCGCCTGTCAACACAGTTTGCTCTCCAAGCACACTGATGAGGAGCTTCTGGCCCTGGGTGACCTAAACCAGAACTGGGTGGATGTGGCTTCTGAACACCTCAAGGAGGTTGCCAGCGATCTGAACCTATCCCAACTGGTCCTGGAAACCACTAGGCCAAATTTATCTGATAGCTCTAAATCCACCCTAATTGACCTTATTTTTTCTAATAGAGCGGATAAAATCTCCTCTTGCGGGGTTTTCGAGCTGGGTTTTGATCACTGCCCAGTAGGATGCATAAGAGATGCCCGGGTTCAACGTTCTAAATCCAAGGTGGTTATAAAGAGAAATTTTAAGCATTTTAATGAGGATGCTTTCGTATTAGACATTCTAAATAGTGACTTATTCTTAACTTCCTCTTTTACAGATGCTGATTTGGCACTTTATCTATATCTATATCTAACTATATCTATTGTGGATGCACATGCCCCGTTAAGAAAATGAGAATCAAGGATAAAATCACCCCTTGGTTTACTCCTTCTTTAGCAGCTCTGTTTAATGAAAGGAACAGAGCCTGGGCTCTGGCTAGGCGATCTGGAGACCCAGCTCATTGGGCCTGCTTTCGTCTAATAAGAAATAAATGCACATCCTCTCTTAGAAAGGCCACATCGGACTACTACCTAAATTTAATTACACGTTCACAGGGAAACTCTGTGGAATTCTGGAAAGCAGTAAATTCCCTTAATAATAACTCCTCTTCTATGCTACCTCCTCAAGTAACCGACAGTAATAATAGTTTAATCTCTGACCCTGTGGAAGTTTGCTCTGCTTTTAATTTGCACTTTGCAGAAGCTGGTCACTTATTTAACAATACCTACAACACACCCCCTCTTACCACTCATCACCACAATACTAGAAATAGCTCAATAGACCAGTTTTCCATCCAGCCGCTCTCTACATCTGTTGTTCTGGAAGCCCTGCTTAATGTCAATCACAAGACCTCCACTGGAGAGGATAACTTAGACCCTTTCTTTTTAAAAACAGCAGCACCTCTCATTGCAACACACATTACACATATCTTCAATCTCTCTATTTCAACCAATTGCTTTCCCCGTATCTGGAAACTAGCTCATGTGCTCCCACTACACAAAGGTGGTGACAAGCAAAATTTTAATAATTACAGACCAATCTCTAAACTGCCCTGTCTTGCCAACATTTTGGAATCCCTCATAAATTCACAGCTCAAATCATTCCTCACACGTTTTTCAATCTTAAATATAAATCAATCTGGCTTCAGAACCAACCATAGCACTATAACTGCTGTCACCTTAGTTACAAATAACATTTTAATTGCTTTGGACAACAAATTGCATTGTGCCGCCCTCTTTGTGGATTTGTCGAAAGCGTTCGACACAGTACATCACACTATTCTTACAAAAATTACACAACATTGGTTTTAGTAATACTTCTTCAGAATGGTTTTATAGTTATTTACATGGCAGACATCAATCAGTGAAGTCCGGGAGCTCCCAATCTGAGTTTCGTCCAGTCTCCATGGGGGTCCCCCAGGGCTCAATCTTAGGTCCTGTGCTCTTCACATTATATATTAACAACATTATCTCTTCCTTAAATGACTGTCACGCCCACCTTTATGCGGACGACACAGTCTTATATTGTGTTGCTGACACAGCCCAGCTTGCCACCAGTAAGCTGCAGCTGGCACTGTACACTCTATAGGAACGCAGGCTTGTCCTCTCTGTCCAAAAGGCGGGACATGCACTGGTATATTTTCATTTTCAAAGCCATCTCAGGAATGGTCCCCTCTTACATTTGTTCTATGTTGGATCAGAACCCAAGTCCGTATCAGACCCGCTCGGGTGACTTCCTGACCCTCAAGGCTCCTTTTGCAAAAACTGAACATGGCAAAGCAGCTTTTTCTGTCAGTGCTCCTTTTGATTGGAACAAACTCCAAAAATCCTTAAAAATCAGATCACTGCCTTCCCTAGGTCAATTCAGGGAAATTATTTCTAGCACTTTTACTCAGCAATGTAACTGTTTTAATTGAGTCTCATCTATTTATTATATTTATTCTAGCTTTGGACACTTTCTGTTTTACATTTCATATTTTGATATTGCTGTATTGTAGAGTGTATGTTGTTGAGTTTGTTTTTTGTATTTTATGCTTTGTATTTCGGCTACATTGAAAATGAGGGCTTGCCCCTCAATTGTACTCCGAGTTTAAATAAAGGTTATGATGAACACGATTTGTCCCCAATTCACCAGAAAAAGTAGCTAGATTTCTCGCCAGAAGCTTTTCACTAATTCAGTCGCTAGGGGGGTCTGGAAAGAAGCTAGTCTTATACTAACAGTGAATGTTTGCAATACATTTAAACAACGCAGCTCTGGTCTTCAGTTAGTCTGCTTTGTAAATAAACCTACCTTTAATACATTTAAACAACTCAGCTCTGGTCTTCAGTTAGTCTGCTTTGTAAATAAACCTACCTTTAATACATTTAAACAACTCAGCTCTGGTCTTCAGTTAGTCTGCTTTGTAAATAAACCTACCTTTAATACATTTAAACAACTCAGCTCTGGTCTTCAGTTAGTCTGCTTTGTAAATAAAGTAAACCTACCTTTCGTCTGCGTCTGCGGGGTAGGCAGCTCCACATGTTGACGTCTTCCTTGTTGCTTCTTCTTACAGTTCTGGTGAAAAACGACAACAACAGTGACGTTTATGCAAATTGTGCTGATGTAGTAATGAGACCGGGTTGGTTGTGTTCAGCGCTATCCAATGGCAGTGTTATGGGCTGTGTTTCATTTCCCTATATGGTCTGGCATGGGCGTGTGACTGGTGGCTTCCTGGGCTGCGACGTGCTATAATCTACTTCCTGTGGAACTACACACTTTGGGGTCATCTCCTCATCAAGCCCAGCTGATAGAAACCCTGGCTCTTCACTCCAGCCCCAGTTTGTCAGTTGCCCATCGGTAAAGTCACTGACACTGTGTCTCTGAGCTCCATGTTTTTCTGAATGAATGAATGAATTCTGTACTGGCTCCATATATGGAGCGTGTCTTGAGTGTACAGCGTTTGATGTGGTCAGATCTACATATGGAATGTCAGAACAGGTCAGCTCCATATATGTGTAACCGGTGTAATCTGTCTCTCTCTGCGTTGTGTTGAATGGACAGACGGACCCAGAACTCTCTTTGGAAACCACGTTTTATTCTGACAAAGAATAACAACAGACACGTCTCCACGTTAGCTCTCAGTAGTGCATAGACTCCTCTCTCGTTCCAAGACGGAAGTACAGAAGCCAGAGCGACATTAACACAACAAATAATAAAACGTTACATACCTGACAAAGAACAACGACAGACACGTCTCCACGTTAGTTCTCAGTAGTGCATAGACTCCTCTCTAAACAGAGTTAAACAAACACTGTATAAATCAATTTGCAAGTACAATTCTTCTTATGTTATACAGAGAAGTCAACAAAGACACCCACCTGGTTCCAAGACGGAAGAACAGAAGGAAGAGGTGGAGGTGTGGCAGGACATTTATACAGGGGGCAAAAGGGGGAGACTTAAAGGGGCTGTGACCTCTAATACACTATGTATTCCTATACACATGAACCATGGAGAATTAAGTCAGGTAGAAGCACTTATTTGTATCATATTTTGTGTAATTATATAATACTGTTACATATGGAGATCTAAGGGTGGCAGCGGGGGCAGTGCCTTGAGTGTACAGGGTTTCATGAGGGCCCAGGTAGGGCCCGTCTAGAGTTTAAATGGACAGGTATCAGTCAACAGGCCCGTCTATAGAGTTTAAATGGACAGGTATCAATCAACAGGCCCGTCTAGAGTTTAAATGGACAGGTATCAGTCAACAGGCCCGTCTATAGAGTTTAAATGGACAGGTATCAGTCAACAGGCCCGTCTAGAGTTTAAATGGACAGGTATCAGTCAAAAGGGAGACATCGAAGAGGTTGGATGGATAGGGAAGGATCAAGATATGGAATGTCAGAACAGGTTCTGACATATATATGTGACGTCATGTGATGTCACGAGTCCTGCAGGGCACCATATATGGGGGCTTTCCCCAGGTATGGGGAATTTGAGTGATACACCGACTGCCTGACGGACAAAAATGTACCATTTCATAGCGACCTATTATGAGCTATGTTGGAGCAAGAAAAGAGAATAAGGTCCACTGGACTCAATAATGTATTTCCTCACCTCAGTGGACATGAGGTTTCTTCATCAGACAGACGTCTGTCTAACTGCTCCTAAACCATCTTCATCTGGTGCAGGAATAGGACGACGTCCCAACTGATATCACGAGGGCTTTTTATTTGAACCAAGCCACGTGGAAAAACTGCAAAGAAATCAGATAATATGTTTTAACCACAATGAATTATTACCACATGAAATTATGATGAATGCCCTCGTCAGTCAGCCATGCTGTCTTTTTTTTAAATGTCCATGAATTGTCCATATTCTCACAAACAAATAGATAGAATGACAATATAACTTTTACAGACACAAAACTAAACAACTGGGAACATACCGTATGCGCCTTCTGCCTTCACAGACTTTTAGGAGTTCAGTTAAGTTGTTGTTCTTTTTTATATTATTGTCTTTCGTATCTTTTGTGGAGACTCTCTAACATGAAAGAGCTCCTCTCTTCACCTCTGCTCTGTTTGTTCTGCCCAAACGTGCCCAAACCCAACAGGTGATTGAAATGAGGTGATTAGCTGCTTACAGTAGGTGAGCCTAATTCAACCTGCCCATGAAACAGACAGAGCACAAATACAGAGTACAGTAGATGGCACTATCTCACCATACAATACATACACCATACAAATACCAAAATATAGGACTTTGTTGCCCCAAAAAATTATATACAATTTACAATATGCATTTTCAGAAAAATAAGCTAAATTAAATATTACAGCATACCCATAACTGGGACAGCTACAGTCTGTCTGATGAAGAAACGTGCACGTCCACTGTGGGGAGAAAATAAATGATTGAGTTTGGAGCTCAAGTCCAGTGTCCAGCGGACCTTATTCTCTCTTCTATTATTTACCTGGGCTGCAGAACCTGGCGTTTATAGTTAGTGGATGTGCGTTCTATGTGATTCTCTTTCTTTAGTCCGTGTGTGGAGCAAAGCCACTCATGCTAACACGTGGTGTGGCATGCAATGCAGCCTTTAATATTATGAGTGAGTGACAAAACCATTTGCTTTGTGCATGCTTATTTTGGTCTTGTAATAATTAGGCTCATAATAATCATCGTAAATGTACATTACACATTGTAAATAAGTACATTATGCACAACTTTGAACACGTATATACTTTGAACTGTATGATAATTTCATTTGATCCGTGACTGTCTGTCTGTAGACGTCTTCTTCTTCTCACATGTCTCCCCCCTGCTCCGTTCCCTCCACTGGCTCCCGGTCGCTGCCCGCACAGAATACAAAACTCTGATGCTGGCATTCAAAGCAACCAAAGGTATGGCTCCCCCATATCTTGCAAGTATGATCGAACCCTACAAACCCTCCCACTCACTCAGATCAGCCAACGCAGGGAAGCTGGAAGTACCCTCACTAAAAACGCCGGGACAACACTCCACACGTCCCAAACTCTTCTCCCTTCTGGCTCCAAAACTGTGGAATGCACTTCCCATTGCAGTCAGAACTGTAGCATCACTCCCAATCTTCCGCCGTAGTCTGAAAACCCACCTTTTCAGACTCCATCATGGCCCATAGCACTTACCCCACCCCCTTAGATAGCAATTATGTAGACTTAGATAGCATTTGATACATCATAGTACATATGTATAGCATAGTAGTATAGATGTATAGCTTATGTATAGTTTCATTATAGATATTCCACTGTTACTTTCTTAGCTTACGCATGTTTCATGATAAATGTTTTTATGTGATGTATACCCATGCTTTTTTGTTCTTGCTTAATGTAAATCGCTCTGGATTAAGAGCGTCTGCTAAATGCCTAAATTGTAAATTGTAAATTGTCTGAAAGACACTCCCCTGAAAGGTCATTTCCTGATCCTTTCCATTACGTGCTTTGTCTTCCCCTCGAACGTTGCCAGGGCTGCCTCCTCTGTTCAGTTCAACGCTTTCTTCAAAGTCCAAAGGTTTCACTTTCAATCAACAAATAACTCCTTGAAATGTTACGGGCACCATCACCGAGACACCAGCTATGTACTGTATATATACAGTATGTGGTGTGGAACAGTTACATCACTAGGACTTCTATGTATGTTCGTTTTGTCATAGCAACCGTTCTAATCTTCTACATATAATATTTTGTTCTCTCTTTTATTATTATGGCAAATTAACATTAAAACACTTTTTGACATCGATTCTCGCATTTGTGTGCACGCCAGACAGTGTTTTATTCAATGTATGAATATTAGATTTTTATTTTAATCTCACATGCGCCCTCCTCTCCTCCCCCCTTTTAATTTGTCTAAAATAGAAGTCCAAAGTGCAATAGGAATAGGTTTATATAGGACGACAGGGGAGAGGCTGATAAAATGAGTAGCCTCCTATGACGACATAGTGATGACATCAAGTATCTCCATACATGGATATAAAGATAGAGAGCTCTCCTTAAATGGGACACAGACAGACAGAAACAGACATTATTGGATTTTCTAATCCACCAGTTCCCACTCAGCACAACACACAGATTGATGACACACATGTCATCAATCTTCTTATTTTTTAACTTTTGAACAAATGGTTGTAATTTTCATTTTCTCCCAATTTAGTACAATGTGCTGCCAACCTCCACTGCTGATGCTGCGTAAACGCCTGAGAAATATATTACAATGGCACCACCTAGTGGCCAAACTCGATGCCACATTATTAGTATGACACATTCCACATTAAGGTTTAAAAGCAGAGTTATACTTTGTTGCGAGCTGGCAGATTAAACAGAGTATCTACAACACGTGTTTTGTGCGCCTGTAGATGTGTTATTCTCAGTGCTTGACGCCATAATAATAATACTAATTATATAATATAGAACCACTCCATGGCCCGGTATAGTAACAGTCACTTTCATATTAATCAACTATGGCTGCACAGTCTTTCCTCAGCTTGAAAGACACGCAGCTGAATTGGTGACGAACATTGGGCATCTGCCCCACAGTTTCCCAGGTGTCCGTCTCTTCACAACAGCGCTCAATGGTCCGGGCCCGAGTCTACATGAAGAGACCAATAGCCATGTGTTAACCCATTCTGACCTGAGATCAGATTCATACGAGGTTTCCACTGGACACACACTGGTCTGATTAACCCATTCTGACCTGAGATCAGATTCTAAAAATGTCAGTCGTTCTATCGATTTTTCAAAAATAGCAGATCTACAAGCTCGTAGCTTATATCAGATGAAAAAGAGAAAAAAACAGTGAATCTCTCTGCTTTCGTTTCTAAATCTAAGTCTGTGTGCACGTGCCACATAGCCCCTTTCGGCACCCTCGGTTACCTTTTCTGAATTTTGGACACAAATAGGAACTGAGGGTCCCGAAAGGGGCTAGTGCACCATGGATCCTATCCTGCACATGGAACACTATTAAAGGTTCTAGCCCTAGAATGGCTCAGATATTACATACTAACACATGCCCTCGATCCTGTGATGGTGAAATGTATGCAATATGACAGCATTCTAGGGCTATAAAGGTCCTAGACAGACAGTACATTAACTAAATGTCCTATTACACTTCTCAGATAGCATCCATACTCACTCAGAAACTTGTTGAAATGTCTCTCACAAGTTCACCAGCCACAGTCCATCTTGTTGTTATTAATGTCAGCTGGTTTTGGTAGAAATACTCAGTGAAAACCCAGCTTCAAACGCACTGATATTAATCGCTTCATTTGGTGACAACATTTACCAGGTCCAGATAATTTAATTTATAAACAGAGCTGTTTCCAGTTCCACAGATCTCTCACTCTCTCAGACTGTTTTCCTTCCTGTTATCTTTTTTTAGTCCCACCCCCTGTCAAACCTGCAAAATGTTGACTAGAGTTGATTGACAGCTGTCCTGTGTGGCCATTGCCCAATCAATGACATTGCTTTGTTTGGGAACCATGCATCTGCATTCTGCACTATGCGTAATACATGTTGTTTTCCGTTGTGTCCAACAGGTGTCAGTGTTGCGTTGTGTTGTGTTTGTGAACTTTGGTCATCTCTGCTCCAGGTTGTTTTACACTCATTTTACTAAGCAGAGCGTAAACACAAAACAGTGTGGGCCTGATTCTTCAACGCGTTTACGCTGATATAATGACGTGAAGCTAGCGGAAAGGCATTTACGTGGATTTCCCACATTAATTTGGAATTCATGGAAATGGCCGTGAACTTGACGCTCACGTAGGTTGGTCGGAAACTCCGTAAAATCCCACGGGACCTCTTTAGGTGGCGGACGAATTTACGGATATATTCAGAAGGCTTTAGTCTTCATGCTGAATCAATAAATAGTTCCCAAATCGCAGATAAAATATGTAGGCATGTGTCCCGACCCTAACATTGTTCAGCACATAAAAAAATGATATATAAAAGCCGAGTGCACTTGCACTTGTATGCCTATCCTATGCATGCATTCTAGAGTCAAGTCCCATAAGGAAACTGCCCCTGCAAGCGACACCTTTTTATTTATTTATTAGGATATTTCTATAGCATGCGCGATTGCGCTGCTCACTTGACAGCCTTCTCTAGGCTACTCGCAGTGCGTTGTGAGCTTGTAGATCGGCTCCCGTGGACTCGCGCTGCATGTTAAAAAAACAAACTCACAATTATAATAAGAACATAGGCCTACACTTATCTGCATTCTGCACTGTACGAATCCAACGTTGTTTAGTGTGTGTTAGTGTTGTTTAGTGAGTCAGTTCTCTGACTGTCGGTGTGTGTGTGTGTGTGTGTGTGTGTGTGTGTGTGGGGGGCGGACAGCAGCATGCGGCCGCTGAACCGAGTCCAATCTGGGTGAAATTTACATTGGAAAATTAATATAACGGTGCGGTGAGCCCGGCAAGGACAGAACACGGCCTGGCCCGACTGTTATATGGTCTATCTATGGCATTCTATGGTTCACAGACTGACAGACATGCCGGTCTGACAGACAGACAGCAGTCACGACGAGGGCTATAAATCCACAGCGTGCAATTTGGCCAGTCAGTTATAAGCCAGCTCACCTTAATTAATTATAATATGGGCAACGTTGTAGCTGTGTAGGCTATATGCTGTAGGCTACTACATTGATCATGAGTTTGCCGTGTCCCGCGAATCATTTTAATATGACGACATCATGAAATTAATTTACATCTGATACATCGGATATCTATTTTACTTCTGCAGGCGAGTGTTGTTTCTTTTTTTATAACCCTCAGGTGCATTCATCAGTAGCCTATAAGGGCTTATCATTGCCGAGTTGTAATATAGCATTTGGTCGTGTGGTGAACAGTACAAATTAATATCATGTATTGATATTGATCACATGCATGGATGCCACACACAGAATAGTTTAACTCACTGGATAAACTCACTGGATTATAATTTCTTAAATTCTTCAGACAAGAGGATCCCAATTATTCACTTATGAATGTATATGCTTGTACTGTTCTTTATCGCGCAAGCCATGCCCCCCTCCCTCTCTCCCCTCTCTCTCTCTCTCTCTCTCTCTCTCTCTCTCTCTCTCTCTCTCAAAAGACGACTTTTGCATTGACATATATCCGATATTTTAAATATCGGATAGCCTATATTTTACCTCTGACTGCAAAGGTGTGAGTGCAGCACCCGCCTTGGTCCCGAACTTAATTAAATAAATTATAATGATATTGCTTCAGCAGCGGAGCACGCACCGTTGTGGACATTTTAATAGAGTGCGGGCTATATTCATGCATTGACCGCGGCTGTGAAGCTGCATAGTCTGCGGCTGCAAAGCCTTTTTTCTTTTTTTGACAGACCAAACTGCTGTCTGCTGAGTCATGCTTGAAGCCTTTTATGGTGCGATATGGGGCGTGGATCAATGCAAATGAGGTTGTCGGGTTCTTTTCCGATCACTTTGCACCCACTGCATTCAGTATGACATACACCTGCGATACGCCAGCGCACCTGTGGTACACACCGCTCTCTGAATAACACGTCATCTCAACGTAGCTTGATCGGACGGATAAATACGATATCTGTTTCCGCCACAGTGTAACGGTGGCGTATTTATTTTTAATGAATCAGGCCCTGTGACTCTATATAGCTCGCCCCGCTTCCTAAGGTGTGTTTAATTAACTGATTAATGAATTACCTTCTAGGGCAGGGTTTTTCAAAGTGGGTTCACACAGGGCCAGTCCCTTATGTTTTCGTCGACTAAAACTAAGACGAAAAATGTTCGTCGACTACCTATTTTCACTGACAAAAACAAATGGAAACTAAATGAAAACTAAGCTATGATGACTAAAACAAAGACTAAATATACTGACAATGTCGTTGACAAATAAAAACTAGACTAAAATGTTAGGAAGGGACTAGTGGACAAGAGATCCAGTATAAGTCATTTTACACTTGGTTGCATGCTGAAAATAGCCGATCTACAAGTTCACAACGCGTCGCGTTGCAACGCGTTGTGAGCTTGTAGATCGGCTATTTTCAACACTCATTAAGACGGCATCAAGACCCGCCAAAATACATTTTAGTCGACTAAATCAACTATAGATTTAGTCGACTAAAATCTCATGACATTTAGTCGACTAAAACTAGACTAACACTAAGACATTCCAGGTGACTAAAATGTGACTAAAACTAAATGAAGTTTCAGTCCAAAGACTACGACTAGACTAAAATAGAAATTTGCTGCCAAAAACAACACTGGTGGGAAGTACATTTACTCAAGTGCTGTACTTAAGTACAATGTTGAGGTATTTGTAAATTGTACTTTACTTGAGTAGTTCACAATTCCAATACTTTTACTTCTACTCCACTACATTTATTTGAACACTTGTAGATTCTGATTATTATTACAAAACATACATTAACCACTTCAGTCCTATATACACATTTTGGCAATTTAAAAAAAAGCCGATCTACAAGCTCATAGTCTCGCGTATCCAGACAACTCTTCCACAATCTCCGAATGCTATATATAATGCCATTCATAAAAATATATTTAAAAAATATCTTTAGAGCTTATTTTTAATTTCCTTTTCTGCTAAGTAACAAGCTAAATATGCTTAGGCGATTTCAGAACGGAAGTGGGGAGGAGGCTAAACTTCCGCTTTATATTTTACTCATGAACATCTGTTGCTCCAGACTGTATATGATTTGGAAACTGCGGCGAGAGGCAACAGTCTGGCAATGCGAGACTAACAAGTTCACATAATGCGCTTTTGCACAAAATAACACCAGGACCTCTTTGGTGGGGACGTAACAACTACAAATTAAGGTAAGAAAGCCTTCTAGTATATGGAATTCTCCTTTAAACAACATTAAACTCACTTTGCATGTTGCTTTGCCACTCGATGTGCCTCAAATCTTTGGGTCCGTGGAACAACATATTTTCTGATGGGGGGCCCTATACAGACAATTCTGTTTGAGAACCACCGGTATATAAACATGATGGTTTAGAAGGCATTTTATCTGATCTCAGGTCTAAATGGATTCATTCCTTCACTTTCTGCCACGATCTTTTCAGTAGAAAAATCCCGGGCCGTGAACCAGAAGTAAACCACGGCTGGCTGTGTTAACGTTTCGCACGATCATTATTTAATTAACCCGGTCCTGGAATATAACTTTTGTATAACCGCACGATCTTCAGCACTTTAATTACGGGAATAAAGCTTGTTGGGAACAGAAACGGAGATGAATGCATTCTTCTTAACATTCCGTTTACGTTGCTGCGGATTTTCATTTCCGGTTTTATTGATCGCCTAGCAACCGAGAACTATCCATACGGTGGTAAAGAGCGCAACCTAACTGAATCAATAGAAACGCTGTTGAGACGTGTTCTGTTCACGCATGTATGCACGCACGCACACACACACACACACACACACACACACACACCCCTTCCTTCAGGGAAGCGACCTCCATCGTCTGAGGACGACTTAGAGAGTACAAGACTTGAACCGACAATTCTTTTCATACATTTATTGAGATTGTTTTTTTCTTCCATATTGACTTGAAAATGTTTTACAGAAATTGTACAGAGCGGATAAGGCATAGCAATGGAATCAAAGCCATGTCCATTGAATGCTGCAAAAGATGTCAGATAAAAATGATGCAAATATCAATGCAATACACATACGTACATATATCTTTTTTTCCATACAAATTACAGATTACAAAAACATAAATGAGATTTGTTTTTCCATATTATGCCCTGAAGCAGCGCTGAGAAATATACCTAACAACGTAATTTTTCGGTATGCATGTATTGTACAGCACCGGATCTGCACACTTTTAAATCCTCGCAGACAGAAAATGACACAGCACGTGCGCACAACTCACTCATGCGCGGCGTTGCGCGCACACACACGCGTTCTCTCCTTCACACACACACACACACACACACACACACACACACGGTCACTCGCGCATTCACTCTCTTGTGCGCACACTCAAATAGATGAGAGGCAGAAATAATATCCAGCGTGCTTTTTTTTTTAGATAAGATTGGTTAATAAATGTTTTTCTTTTTATGAGACAAGTCTGATTTCATAGCGGGGGGGGGGGGGGGTTCTGAGAGAAAAACAAAAACCTGGGCTTGGTTTTTTTAAGTTTGTAGTGTAACGACCGACAATCCAACAGTTCACAGTGAGGTCATTAGATAGCTGATAGTGGTACGGTCATTTTGTAACAGATGTCTCCGACCATGTGGTGATTTGATAGTGTTGAACAGACTCCCCGTGTCATTGTGCAAGCAGGGAAATACCAAGAACGTCCACAGAAGAAGAAAAAAAAAGCCATCGTCATTTATACTTTTATAGTGTTGGGATTGATCGTTAAAATCAGTCTCTTTCCCCTCCACAGTTCACACTCACACCAACGGACAATATCCAGTCCAGGCAAATAGATTGATATGGAGATTGTCGTCCGTCAGTCGGTCATCTTCCCCCTCGCGAGACGGAGCGGGCGATCGGTCGGGGCATCGTGGATTGCTTTACAAACGATTGTGACTACTTGTATAAGTGCAACAGAGATTAAAAACGCATACAAAAAATTATAATCAAGGAATAAAAACGACGGATACGAAACAAAAATTACATCAAAAGCACCTAAAAGCTATATCCTATTGCACGATTAAAAAAAAATGGATATGTAAGGCAAAGACATGAATCTGATATTGCATTACAAATCAATGAAATAAAAAAAAAGTGAAAAGTCATTTTTGCTCTGTCTTTTTAAGACCGTCAATTCAATTACAGAGTCTCGTTTACACGGTGTAGCAAAAATGCAGGGATTCTTTTTTTTAAATTGTATCTTTTGAAAACGAAAAAAAAAGCCTTACAATGTTGATTGTTTTTCGTCGCCACGTCGAGTCTAGAGACTGCTTCTTGCCGCGGTCGCAACACACGGGACTCGTCAACACTGATCCCAACGGGTTACAGAAAAAGTGCAGCTAGGAAATTAAAAATTAAAAACAAAAAAGATCCGGGAAGGGAATAATGATGTCACGACGTGAAATAAAAGTCGACGAGACGAACGCTAAAAACGGGAAGGAACAAGAAATGCTGCATAGCTGGATTCCATTTAAAAGCAATGCCGTTTTGCTAGAGGGAGAGAGAGAGAGAGAGAGAGAGAGAGAGAGAGAGGCGCAGGGGGGCGATACAGTGAAGACAGACCAGTTTTTTCCTGTACATGATCGGGGGGCCGCTTTGCATTGCGAGACTCTCCATAAGCTCTCTCTTGCCGAAAGAGACTTGAAAAACCCAGAAAAAGAACAGAAATTAAAAACAAAAAAGCTCTGTTTTTGTGGGTAAAGCCCCCAAACCACACCAAAGGGGTCGAGACGGGACAAGACGTTTTCTTTCTTCTTTTTATAGCGTTTGTCCCCGGCGGTGTGATCGTCCTGTGATGCACGTCCACTCACGTCCACCCAAGTGATTCGATTCAACGGCCCTCAAAACCACACCAACGGGGGTTGCCATGCTACTAGCACGGCGACCCCATCGGTGTGGTTTAGTGTGTGTGTGGGGGGGGGGGGGTTTGGGGAGGTGGTTGGGGGGGGGGGGGGCTTTATAAGTCCTCGAACGGTTTTTGCCTGACGTTTTTTCACACGCGGGTGTCGTCTGGGTCGTTCCCTCCGCGGAGGTAGATGGCCGAGGCGGACTTGGGCCGGCCCTGGTTGGGCCCCTGGTTCATGGCCCCCCCCGCCGCCGTTGTTGTTGTTTGACCTCGGGGGCCCGCCGCCGCCCCCGCACGGCGTCTGAGGAGATGACCCAGGTGGTCGGGCGCCATCTCTTCAGCGAATACGGCGTCTTCACGCGCTTCTTGATCTTCTCGGCCCGTTCCCGGCTGCGTCCGTCGTCCCCGCGCCAAATCCTCCCCTGGACCACGCACACACACACACACACACACACACACACACAGACAGACAATATTTAGGGACCCCCCCAAAATAATTTGGCGACCCCCCCCCCCCCCCCCCCCCCCCCGAGGGGTCGCGAACCCACATGTTGAGAACCCCTGCACTATAGTGCCATGTATGTATGTATACAAAAATGCTATCCAAGTT
>NC_137885.1:6547896-6557896 GCF_963924005.1 Protomyctophum bolini
TCAATGCTGCCATATTATTATTATGCATCTGACAGGGGTGCATGCTTAGGTTAGACATAAGGTTATAGGTTTAGGTGTGCTGCCCCGTGGGAGGTTAGGGTTAGACTAGTCATTGGTTAGACATGGGTTAAGGTTAGGTTTAGGTGTGCTGCCCCGTGGGAGGTTAGGGTTAGACTAGTCATTGGTTAGACATGGGTTAAGGTTAGGTTTAGGTGTGCTGCCCCGTGGGAGGTTAGGGTTAGACTAGTCATTGGTTAGACATGGGTTAAGGTTAGGTTTAGGTGTGCTGCCCCGTGGGAGGTTAGGGTTAGACTAGTCATTGGTTAGACATGGGTTAAGGTTAGGTTTAGGTGTGCTGCCCCGTGGGAAGTTAGGTTTAGGGTGAGGGTTTGAGATGGGTTGTAGTTGTGTAGGACTAATGACCGGTCTAACCAAATGACTAGTCTAAACCAAAAAAACT
Source organism: Protomyctophum bolini (assembly GCF_963924005.1). Lineage (NCBI taxonomy): Eukaryota > Metazoa > Chordata > Actinopteri > Myctophiformes > Myctophidae > Protomyctophum > Protomyctophum bolini. Next base: position 6,548,357 of record NC_137885.1, read on the forward strand.
GTCTAAACTAAAGTACTGCAACCCCATCTGACATTCAACAAAATGGTTCACATCCACTACTAATGCACCACAACATGCAGCCTTTCTATTGTGTTTGAGGATGATGTGTGAGGGCAGCAGCTCACCCAGAGATGTCAGGTCTCTGGTGGTGAAGGACAGGTCCAGGGAGTTGGGTCTCTCCGGCCGGCGGGCTTTGGGTTGCCTGAGCAGGGCCTCCCCTCTCATGGTGACGCCCCCGGTGGGGTTGATGAGCGTCCCCTGGGGGCCGCCGCCGCAGCCCGAGCCCTGCAGTAGCCCGGAGGAGGAGCTGGTGGTGCTCTCTCCTCCGGTGGGGGCTCCGCTGGCGTCCCCCCTGCTGCAGCCCCCGCCCCCACCCCCCGCCTCGCCCACGCCCACGCCGCGGCCCCCCTCGTCCTCTCCTCCTCCGCCGCCGTCGCTCTCCCCCTCGCTCTCGCCGTCGCCCTGTCCGTGGCCCGTGTTGCTGTTGTTGTTGTTGGAGTTGGAGGGCCGCGAGGCCGAGTGGAGCAACAGGGTGCCGGCGGGCGCGCCCTCGGCCTGCTCCCGGTCTCGGCTCAGCAGGGGCTCGTGTTCGTCGGGGCTGGCCGTGATGACGCCCAGGCTCAGCCGCCCGCCGCCGTCGCTGCCGCCCGCTCCTCCTCCCCCCCTCGGGGGCAACGCTGAGCCGTTCTGGACGGCCATCATCGCGGTGCCGCCGGCCGCGGAGGAGGACAGGCCGCCGTTAGCTTGGCCGCCGTTAGCGGCGCCGTTGGCCTGATGATGCGGCGCGTTGGTCTCTCCTCGCAGCAGCGGCAGGTTGTTGGTGCCGGAGGAGGAGGCGGAGCCCCCCCCGCCCCCCCGGTGGTGGTGGTGGTGGGCTTCCGACCCGTTGGCGGCCACGTTGGTGGTCGCCCCCCCTCCCCCCACGTTGCTCTTGGACCCCTCCACCTGCCGCAGGTTGGACTTCCCCGAGCGTCCGAACTTGAACCGGAGCGAGGAGGACGACGAGGAGGAGGACTCCTTCTTGTTGGCAGGCTTGGTGCGGAGGGGCAGGCTGGACGGCCGCTTGGGAAGGTTCTGCTGCTTGGGGGGCAGCGGGAAGATGGCGCTGGGCAGTGGGGGAGCCCCAGCGCCGGCCGCGGCGTTGTGGTCCGAGGAGGCGGTGCCAGCGCCCCCCGAGGCCTCGCTGGCCATCTTGATGAGCGGGTACAGCAGGCTGGAGGAGCCGCCGGGGCTGAGCGGGTCCGGAGAGCAGAACTGCTTCTGGGAGTGCTCCATCAGGTTCTCGTCAGAGCTCTCCTTCAGGTTCTTGTCCACCTCTTTGGGGTCCAGCTTGGTGGTCTCCAGGTCCTCCTGTTTGTTGGGGGGGGAGTTCAGGTCATTATAAATAAAATAAAAAAAGCTTAAACAGTTGTTGAGCGATTTTCCTAATTTTTTTCTCTGAAAAAAACCCCCATGTTTCTATGTCAGTGGTGCTCAACCTTTTTCATGTCAAGGACCCCCAGAATTATCTCTATTGGGCCACGGACCCCCCCCATCTCAAAATATGTAGTTCCAGGGACCCCCCCCCCCAGAAGCCAATATTTTAGTTAAAAATGTTCGCTCTGAAATACATAATCTAATATATATATTAGGTTATCGTTGATGTGTTATTATCTTCCAATTTCTAGGTCATCTACTTTTATATGCGACCAGATTTGACTGAGAGCCTGTCATGGCGCAGCCTGCACCTTTTCACCAGAGGAGAAAAACTGCCTTTAAAAAAAAAAAAAATCACACCTGTGTGAACAGAGTGGTGAAACTCCTCTCTCTCTCTCTCTCTCTCTCTCTCATTAGCAGGCAACAGTGCACTGTCTCTCTGTTTCTGGCGCCACCTACTGGTACATACTGGTGCTCATTAATGTCACATAGGTGACCAACACATAGGTGCATGACCAACACGGACATTGCTGGTTGTAGGAGTGGTTGCACCACTCAGTTAATAAAGACACAGACAGACTCTTCACACACTAGAGCCTGAAATAAATGTCAGAGCTGAAGCAGGTGGACATGAGCTGAAATGGACAACTTCAGTTTTTTTCAACCAAGGTTCATATTTTAGGTTGTTATTAGAAAAAGTAAAAGATGAATGTTATTTTTATTTTCTTCATTTGCTGCTTTCTTTCGTTTTAGAGTGGGGGCATTCGAGCATGGGGCTAAATATGTATTATTTTACATTATTTTATAGCGATCTTTTTTTATTTATCATTTACTATAGTCCTACTAGACCCCAATAAATTACATCTGGCCACAAAAGTTCACAGGATCTAGTACTGAATGTGAAGGTAGCCTACTGGGGGGGAAGCCACACTGTAATAGGCTCAATATGTCAGTTTGACACATTCAGTAGATCCTGTGATCTTTTGTGGCCAGATGTAATTTATTGGGTTCTAGTAGGACTATAGTAAATAATACAAAAATAAATCGCCATAACATTTTTTAAAGAAATACATATTTAGCCCCATGCTCGAATGCCCCCGCCCCCCTGTCAAAAACAGCTAAAATCCCTAAAACAAAAGAAAGCAGCAAATGAAAAAATAATAATAACACTCATCTTTTACTTTCTATAATAACAGACTAGTTGATAAGAAAGAAAAAAAACCATACATATGTTTTTGTAGGCCTCAAGATCAGCTAGATTATAGTCATAGTGACCAAATGTACAACTATTATAAAAAAAAAGAAGGTAAGCCTAATTAAACAACTGGTCAACTAGTAAAAATCACTAGAAGTGAAAGCCCTAGAGTCCACATAAGTGAACCTTTCAAGCCTGTTTCTCTACAAGACATTACTCTATGAGCCAAAACAACAAGTGTCAGAGCTGAAATCGACATGCAAATATGAAATAAATGCTTTAAACATGCAGCTATAGGTGTAACGTTAGAGACCACAGAAGTGAACCTTTTTCTCAACTCGCCGTTTCTCTGCAAGACATTAACTCTATATCTCCAAAACTGGTGGAGTCGAACGGAACAACCCGATATGTCAATTTGAAGCTATACGAATTCCCTGCTTTCACATGACATGACAACAAACGAAAATTAATAATAATAATAAAAAAAATGACAGGCCTCCCCATTCACGGTGGGGTCACACATATATAATATTTCTTTAAATAATCGATGTCCTGACCTGGGTCAGGTGGAGGCACACGGGCACCGGCGTGGTGGTGATGAGCCCCTCCGACTCGGACACCAGGGTGGTGGTGGTGGCGGAGGAGGAGGCCGAGGGGCTGCCCGCCCTCAGGCTCATGGTCCCACTGCTGCCCTCCGGGCTGGGCAGGCGCCCGGCGTTGGCGTGGTGCTGCTGCTGCTGCTGGCGCTCCTGGTTGATGGAGTTACGGTTGCGCTCGCTGCCTCCGCCGCCCGCGGTGCGCCCGCCGCCGCCGCCCCCCGCCTCCTCCGCCTGGGCGTTTTTGGCCACACCCCCCCCTTCCTGCTCCTCGATGTAGGAGGAGGGGTGGTCCGTGTACGGGCCGGGCTTCGGCGTCATGCGGTTCCTGTGTGTAGGGGGAGGATATAGGAAGAACAAAGAGGTTGGAAACGGACACTCGACGCTCTAGACCAGGGGTAGGCAACCTGTGGCTCTAGGGCCACATGTGGCTCTTATAGGCTCTCTCCCGTGGCTCCCAGTTGCTACGGCAAAGAAGTATGAAAAGGAATAAGAGGTTTTCTTTTTCTTTTTACATTTAATCATAATTTATTATTGGATTTGTAGTAGGCATAAAGTTATTCATTCATTTTGATATTGCAAAACAATGTTGCCTATACACCAGATAAAAATAAGAATCATATTTAATGAAGGAAAATGGAAGAATAGAAGAATGTATTCATGATAAGACATCTGTTTGTTTTCACCACCAATGCTGCTGGCTTACTGGTATACAGTATACTTGACATGCTTTGAGAAATTAGCAAACAATAAAATGTAATATTAAAAGACCAGAAAAATCACAAATAATGAAAGTTTTCTTAATTAAAGCATACATATTTTGCGTCTCCAGATAGAATTGCAATACGTTCTTGGGCCAAAAATGGCTCTTCTGATAATAAAGGGATTTTTAGACCGCCTCATATAAGAACTGTGTTTGACAAAACAAACATGGCATCCCGGGGCCGTTTCACTCACATATGATATGAAGAAAGAAATAACTGCTGAATTAGTTACATTTTCACTAGAAACAGGACTGTATCATAATATACGAGCGACTGACGGTCGTAAAAACGACACAGAGACACCCTCCCCTGACAATAACGCCGACCGAGACAGCTTGTTTATTTCAGGACCCACAAAATGCTTATAGTAGACGATATAAAGTGTTATTCTCCATAGAGAAATGACTTCTATATGAACCGAGGTGGATGAGCGAGTGACTTCAGGACTTTGGGGGCGGAATTGGCTCCTCTATATGTTAGGGAGCCTGGAACTCACCTATGCTTTTTAAATTTTATGGCATAGGCAGCTCCCGGCAGGATCCGCCGGGAGAATATATAAGCAGCTGCGCGACATGAGACTAATTACTTAGAGCGACAGAGAGAGAGGAGCGTGTGTTTGTACATGTGTGCGTGTGTATGTCAATTTTACAAAGGTGCAGACAATCAGAAATCAGCAGAGAGTGAGCAATGTTTGCGCTACTCTATGCCGAATTGAAGTGGACTCAGACCCAGACTTTTTTTTTCTCCCTGGAAATAAAAACGTCTGTGTTTCCGAGGCTAGGGAGGGACTAGTTGTATATCCACTGCCGTAGCTCTCGCTGTCGGTCAGCGTGGTGGTCAGGTCAGTGTGCCGTACCTCTCGTTGTGCAGCGTGGTGGTCATGGGGTTCAGCGTGGGGCTGACCGACTTGGAGCGGTCCCAGATGAGCAGCAGCTCCGCCAGCCTCTCCTCCGCACACTGGGCCGTGAGGCGGGCCTCGGCGTCCTGGTCCCAGCAGTCCTCCATGGTCTCCTTCAGGGAGCGCACCGCCTGGGGGGGAGAGCGCGCACGCACACACACACACACACACACACACTACTGTTAAGACTAGGCATGTAACGATACACTCAACTCATGATACGATACGTATCACGATATGAGGTTCACGATACGATTTTTTTCACGATATTTTCAGCACAATTATTTTCCAGGCAATTGATCGAAAACTTTTTTTTAAAAATGATTTAGCTTCCCCCCCCCACCCCCAAGCTTTTTTCACATTTTTTATTTAACTAAATTGCAAAAGCAGCATTACTTTTCATGTAAAATTACTTAATTTCTGTGCAACAACTGTAAACACGCTTTCATGTTTAAACCTAGCTCGAGTTGACATTTCACTTTGATGGCATCTTAGGATAGATTGTAGAACTATTTGACAGTGCAGAAACATAAGCAGCACGGGGAAGCAGCTTTTTGCTTCTACGGGCCGTCGGCATGGAACAAGCTCCCACTGTACCTTCGTCAGGCAGCCTCTGTAGACATTTTTAAAGCTCAGCTCAAGAGCCACTTCTACAACATTGCTTTTAATTGATCTTTTATTTTTTTATTTCTGTTATTCATGTCCTCACTGTATTGCATTACTGCTTGTTTTTAATGTTGTTGCCTTGCTTTTCTTTTATCCTCCATTTCTCTGTAAAGCACTTTGAGCTGCATTTCATGTCATGAAAGGTGCTATACAAATAACGTTTTATTATTATTATTATTATTATTATTATTAATTGCCTTCCTTGATGTATTAATGAGCATCAATAACGACCATCACCTGTGTCACAGACACATACAGCTCCCCTCTGCAGGCCTCTACTAATGACTGCATGGAGTCTGTCTCATTTCTCTCCAAAATTACGTGAATATGATGGAATATGATTACAGCTCATATCACACACTAGCCCCCCTAAAAAGAAAAAAAAACACCAGGGGTCTAGTGCATTGTAACAGGGATAGACTCCATCTCCCAGGGGTCTAGTGCATTGTAACAGGGATAGACTCCATCTCCCAGGGGTCTAGCGCATTGGAACAGGGATAGACTCCATCTCCCAGAGGTCTCTAGTGCATTGTAACAGGGATAGACTCCATCTCCCAGGGGTCTAGTGCATTGTAACAGGGATAGACTCCATCTCCCAGGGGTCTAGTGCGTTGTAACAGGGATAGACTCCATCTCCCAGGTGTCTAGTGCATTGTAACGGGGATAGACTCCATCTCCCAGGTGTCTAGTGCGTTGTAACAGGGATAGACTCCATCTCCCAGGTGTCTAGTGCGTTGTAACAGGGATAGACTCCATCTCCCAGGTGTCTAGTGCGTTGTAACAGGGATAGACTCCATCTCCCAGGGGTCTAGTGCGTTGTAACAGGGATAGACTCCATCTCCCAGGTGTCTAGTGCATTGTAACGGGGATAGACTCCATCTCCCAGGTGTCTAGTGCGTTGTAACAGGGATAGACTCCATCTCCCAGGTGTCTAGTGCGTTGTAACAGGGATAGACTCCATCTCCCAGGTGTCTAGTGCATTGTAACGGGGATAGACTCCATCTCCCAGGTGTCTAGTGCGTTGTAACAGGGATAGACTCCATCTCCCAGGTGTCTAGTGCGTTGTAACAGGGATAGACTCCATCTCCCAGGTGTCTAGTGCATTGTAACAGGGATAGACTCCATCTCCCAGGAGTCTAGTGCATTGTAACAGGGATAGACTCCATCTCCCAGGAGTCTAGTGCGTTGTAACAGGGATAGACTCCATCTCCCAGGTGTCTAGTGCGTTGTAACAGGGATAGACTCCACCTCCCAGGGGTCTAGTGCATTGTAACAGGGATAGACTCCATCTCCCAGGCGTCTAGTGCATTGTAACAGGGATAGACTCCATCTCCCAGGTGTCTAGTGCATTGTAACAGGGATAGACTCCATCTCCCAGGTGTCTAGTGCATTGTAACAGGGATAGACTCCATCTCCCAGGAGTCTAGTGCATTGTAACAGGGATAGACTCCATCGTAACAGGGATAGACTCCATCTCCCAGGAGTCTAGTGCGTTGTAACAGGGATAGACTCCATCTCCCAGGAGTCTAGTGCGTTGTAACAGGGATAGACTCCTGCGCGTTACCGGCTGATACGGCCAATAAGCCACTCCCGTTCTTGCTTGATATACAGAAAGAATACAAAGGGCATAATATTATATTCCTTAATCAAATATTTCATTGACCATTTGAGATACAGGGTCAGGCCTTTGGCCTCTTTGTATGAGGAATAAAATGAAACGTCTCATCTGTCGCGTCACGTGAAAAGAGACGTTTCTGTGGCTACCAAGGTTCCATTTGGTTCTATTTGTAGTACACTCTGAGTTAAATTAACATTGATTTTACAATATACATTGGGGGGGTCCCCAGAGATAGAAATGCAATTAAATGGGGGGGTCCGTAAGACTAATGCATGTCAAACCTGGGGGTCCAGGTTTTCGGAATCTTGAGTAACCAAATACACTTCTCTTCAGACCTTCTGGTGTGCCCATACGCCTTCCTCCATCTCCAGTCATTTCTGTTCCCAGTATTGTTTACCTCCCATTGTTACCTTCGCTCTGTCGTTTCTGTCTCGTTATATACCTGTATTTTATTCCCTTGTTTTTTTGTTTTGTTTCTTTGTTTGTTTTGTGAATACTTGTAAATGTATGTGAAGTTGTTTATGTGTATGAGTGTATCATTTATATATCCTGTGAAAGTATGTAACAGCTGAGGTTGTGAAAAAAATTAAAAAAAATCAGTTGTAAGAAAAATGTATACCTGTAATTCTGTGAAGTTGCCTAAACTGAAATAAAAAAACCTGGGGGTCCTTGAAATTAAACAGGTTGAGAATCACTGCTAGAGCCGTAAAAATCTTCCCTTTTGGGAGGGGGGCATATCTTTTCAAATGGGGGTCCACGGACTAGTTTCTCTCTCTCTCTCTCTCTCTCTCTCACCAGGCTGTTCTCCTTCCAGGCCTCGGGGAACTTGGGCCTCTGCTTCTCCCGGGACACGAGCACCTGCATGTCCTCAAACGTGGGGTGGTTCCCGGCCTCGGCCTGGAACGCCATCTGGTACTCTGGCGCCGACTCTCCTGTGGGAGCGCGCAGGGAGAGAACAATCTGTACACGTATACATGTGTGCTTGTGTGTGCGCGTGTGTGTGTGTGTGTGTGTGTGTGTGTGCAGGGCGTTGTAGAAAGGGAGCACATTTTGGGTATGCAAAAAACATACCCCGTGTTTCAGAGTAGACTAAGAGGACACACCCAACTCTAGTCCATCTAAGCCCAGTGTGGGGTCCGGGGACCCCCAGGGGTCCTCGAGGGAGTTCTAGGGCGTCCCCATGCATGAAAATGATGGTTTGGAAACCAAATGGCTACCCCTTATGGGTCTGTAACTCTGAGTGTACAAATGGAACCAAATGTGGTTCTATTTGTACACTCAACTTAAGTTAAATTAAGATTGATTTTTTACAATATACATCTCATGAAGGTCTCCCAGTAGACCAGGCCCCAGGGCGTGCGTGTGTGTGTGTGTGTGTGTGTGTGTGTGTGTGTGTGTGTGTGTGCCTCTCTCTCTCTCTCTCTCACCAGGGAACAGGTCTGTGCATCTCATGAAGGTCTCCCAGTAGACCAGGGCGTGTGTGTGTGTGTGTGTGCCTCTCTCTCTCTCACCAGGGAACAGGTCTGTGCATCTCATGAAGGTCTCCCAGTAGACCAGGGCGTGTGTGTGTGTGTGTGTGTGTGTGTGTGTGTGTGCCTCTCTCTCTCTCACCAGGGAACAGGTCTGTGCATCTCATGAAGGTCTCCCAGTAGACCAGGCCCAGGGCGTACATGTCCACCTGCTTCAGAGCAGACTCACAGTCCCGCAGGTTGACCGCCCCTTCCAGGACCTCTGGAGCCATGTAGCGGATAGTACCCACCTGAGAGAGAGAGAGAGAGAAGAGAGAGAGAGAGAGAGAGAGAGAGAGAGAGAGAGAGAACGGAATTAATTAAACAAAAGCCTGATAGGGGAATCAGTACCAGAGCGACAACTCGAGGAGACTGCGAAGTTCCGTACCGGCAAACAACATTAGGGCCAAATGCAACCCAGCATAAAACTGGATGTCTTGTCCAATATAGTCCCTTCCTATAACATTTTAGTCTACTTTTTAATTTGTTGACGAAATTGTCATGTATATTTACTAGTCTTTAAGTTTTAGTCATCATAGATTCGTTTTTATTTCGTTTTATAGTCAGTGAAAAAAAGGTAGTCGACGAACTTCTTTCGTCTTAGTCGACGAAAACAACACGTTTGCGTTGTGGTTATGTTATTCTGGGTATTGGGGGGGGGGGTTCTCTTAACCTGACTTTGCCAGATGGGGGCGGTATTGAGTAACCATGTTTCCCCAAGACAGCATCATCCATCTGAGATCTCTCAGAGAGTTGAGCTATAACACCGAACCTCTCCGCGGTTCGAACCAATCAGCGTGAGCTAAGGGCGGGGATATGTGCGAAATAGTTTTTTTCACTCGTCAACATGGCCGCTATATACCACGAGCAAGACCGACA
>NC_137885.1:6562896-6574537 GCF_963924005.1 Protomyctophum bolini
TGTTTTGACATTGGTGTCGGCAGCCAAATACAGATCTTCTGGGGCTGCTTGAAATGTTTGAGAATGACTGACATAGAAAGATGTGGTTTTCAGAAAACTGTCAGGATTCAGGAGACACATTTTGTCGAAACCGTCCTCGGGTCTGAATGGGTTAAAAAAAAACTTGTTTTTTTGTCTCTCATTGTTTTCACCAGCTCGACTCCAGCAGTTGAAGACTTTTCTTTTTTTTTTTTTTTATGTGTGTGTTTAGAACAGGAGAGTTTCAGCCAGTCTTGGATGCAGATTCTTTAAAGTTGGAGTGCCGTGATTTTTTTCCCCCACCCTAAAACATGATCATCAGGTCTTATTGTCATATAAGTATACATTTTTCAAAAAAAGTGTACAGTATTTGTTAAAATGTTGTTTTTATGTGTACACGCCCACCAGGTGATGGGTGGGGATCTGAACTGAAGCCGCACCCACAGCTGTAGTTGTATGATTAAAGGGGAGGGGTTGGGGGGGGGGAATTAAAAGACTTCAGTGCACTGTGCCTACACATGTTGCGACCGCAGGTCGCAACATGTGTAGGCACAATGCAAGGAATAAATGCATTCGCCATGTATCCGAAGGAAGTCTGATCCAATCACTTTTAGATTTCTCCAGTTTAATCCTGAGTTTAAGTTTTGTAGTGTTCAAGATCTGATTTTAGGCATGTTTAAGCCTCCAGGAAAATCCGTGTTGAGGTTCTTAATCCACTGTTTTTCATTAAAACGTCTTTGTCCTAAAAACTGTCCAGTTAGGATTGTGTTGAAGTCCAGCGCATTTTAGAGCTTCAATGCCGTGCGCCATGAAATGTTGCACCAATCTTGTGGTTGTCTTTTTGGCATTGTTAATATTGTATCTGTGTCGTCCCAGCGTAGTACCTATTGTTTTACCTGTCTCTCCGACATATTGTAAACCACATTTTTCACATGTGATTAAATAAATGCAGTTGCTGGTTCTGGCTGTTATTTGTTGTTTAATCTCTAAGACGCGTTTTGTGGTTCTATTTTTTACTAATTGTTTGGGTTTGAAGTATTCTGGTCCCTGGCGTGCTGGTGTGTTGATTTCTTTTAGTTTGCTGTGTACTAGATAATCTTTAAGGTTTTTATTTTTTCTGTAGACCGATATAATTTTATAATCTTTTAGAAGATCGTCCGTTCGGTTCTCAAAATTCCTTTTTATTCTGTTGTTGGGGGTGGGGGGGGGGGGGGTGGGGGCTTATAGTGTGATGTCACTATATTACGGTTTATCTCATTGGCCCGTTTGACTGTCAAGGGTTCAGCCTCCAGGAAGAAACCTTAAATACAAAGTTAATACACCTTGGCACAAAAAAACGACTCCAGGGTGTCTAATGAAGTACTGTCACCTCAGACACATGAAAAACTGGAAAAATAAAAAAAATTGTGGCACTCCATTCCTTTAACTCGGAGTGTGCACAAATGAAACTCCCATTGGCTCAGGCGGCGTCTCAGAGTAATGAGGTCAGACTCGTTCAGCCAATCATGACGACTGCGTCGCGCAAAAGTCTGTTAATGAAATGCTGCAATTTGTAAAAAATGGCAAAATATGACTCCTAACGTCACAGTCACTACTACAACAGAGGAGGAGGTGGAGGGTGAGGAGGAGGAGGACAGGATGTCCTTAGTCACTATTACAACAGGAGGACAGGATGTCCTCAGAGGAGGACAGGATGTCCTCTTTCTGACCCTGAACCTGCACACTATGGGCACAATACACATGACGTGTGCACGGACGGACACACACACACACACACACACACACACACACACACACACACACACACACACACACACACACACACACACACACATTTAGGGACGTCCAGAGTGTGTCAGAGAGGCAGGGGTTGAAATCCCGTACGAGGGCACCAAAATAACGGAAATAGCAGATCTATACGTGCTGAAAACGCATCGCACTGTCGACACGTCGAGAGCTTATAGATCGGCTATTTTCGGGGGGCGCAACCCAGCACTCTTAACCCATTCTGACCTGAGATCAGATTCATACGAGGTTTCCACTGGTACACACACTGGTCTGATTAACCCATTCTGACCTGAGATCAGATTCATACGAGGTTTCCACTGGTACACACACTGGTCTGATTAACCCATTCTGACCTGAGATCAGATTCTAAAAAATGTCAGTCGTCGTCGATTTTTCAAAAATAGCAGACCTACAAGCTCGTAGCGCGCCACTCGGTGGCGCGCTACGAGCTTGTAGATCTGCTATTTTTCAATAGCTAAAGCATGACATGATGCTAACACCAAAATGGGTTCCCGTTCAGAATGGGTTAATCTAGCGGAGATGCCGTGTGCACGACGTGGATTTATATAAAACACATTTGTTCAATTGAGAATGCCGTGTGTGTGAAGCTGCCCCGAGGGCCAATAAGGCTCCGAAAACAGTCAGCGATGCCTTTTGTGGAATTTTATTTCTCCCAACTCCCAGCTCCAGTTGCAGATATTCACTAATGAAACAAGCCCAAATTGATTAAATCAATTAATTACCAGCTGTTATTATTAAGATCTGCGGGGATCCGCTATAACTGCCTCCGCTGTTATTTAGCCCCCCCTCAACGTCGTAACTGTTCTATTAGTTGGCTCTGGGACTGGTTGAAGCCACTGCAATCATGGCTAATGGCTGGGAAGGCGTGTCACAGTGCGTGGCAGGCGAAATAGCCAATGCGAACTGTCTAATCGTAACACTATACCGACTATTGTCGAAGAACAATATTGATGCAACTAAGAGATTCGCTGAGTGAGCTATACTTTATATACGGAGATTTAGAAGGAATAAGCAAAATCGTGAGGCAACAATTCCTCCTCCTTCAGTCCGCTGTTTCTCTTCTCCTGAGGAGATCACACTGTGGAGTGGGCGGTGGCTTCCAGGCGTGCGCGTGCGTGTGTGTGTGTGTGTGTGTGTGTGTGTGTGTGTGTGTGTGTGTGTGCAATCAAAAGTACTCGGCAGTATGGTTGCCAGCGTTGCCAACTGTCGTTGACAGAAATAAGCAAACCAGGCAAGCAACTGTGAATGAATCCACGTTATAGGCTGGAAATATGCAGGCTTGGCAACACTCAGCAGAAAGATCTACCGGTCGACTACCAGTGTCGCAAGTTTTCCAAGTGACTATATTGACCCGCAGCCACTACACGTGGCAAGCTGGTAAAAATATCAAACAGCAAAAATAATACTGGTCAAAAATACAAAATAAAGAAATCAAAAATACTCAAAAATAACAAAACTGCACTAGGCTATGCCCATGACATGGGCCCTATAGCAGCTCTCTCACTGGGCTGTCGGCGTGTTGCCTGCCCCGAGCATCACTGACCAGCTCTGCCTGCAGTCTCCCCTTTATAGGAGAGGATCCTACCACCCACAGGGAAAGCAATTAAACATACACAGCTTATCTCCAAGCTCACAGATATCAGCTGAGCATGACTAAGTATAACCCCCATACCTAGATGTTCTATTTTGAGACTAAACATCATTATGGGTTTGCATTCATTTCCCCCCAGATAATAGAAATACTTTGGCTCATTGACATTGTGAAACACCCCTACTTCCTCAACAGTACTTGGCACCTTCCCTCTTTAAGCTGAATGGCCGAGCCCTGCTCTGGGCCAGCAGATCAGAATCAGACAGAAGAGTGCCAGCACTGAGAGAGGCCATACCGCTGACAAACACTGAGCTATAACCACAGGTTACAATAAACTGAACGTTTTCCCTGCAAGTCTGTGTGTGTCATTTCATGTGTCCGTCATTATGAAACCTGAACGTGTTGTGACTAAAATTGTGAATGCATTCATCAACAGTAGTTGATATTATATCATGATGGGACCCGTCTGCCCCACTACCCACAGTCTGTGTGGTGTGTGTGTGTGTGTGTGTGTGTGTGTGTGTGTGTGTGTGTGCGCGTGCGTGCAATGTCCTTAATCAGAGTGTGTGTGTATAGGGCACGGGCTGCCCCGTGACACCTTGTTCCAAGTTCAGGAACCTTCCGGCAAGGAAAGGAAAGGACTGGCATTTGCATTTCTTTCACCATGAGTAAATTCATGGTCTGGAGAGGGCAGTTGTTTTACAGACGGGAGAGGGCAGTTGTTTTACAGACGGGAGAGGGCAGTTGTTTTACAGACGGGAGAGGGCAGTTGTTTTACAGACGGGAGAGGGCAGTTGTTTTACAGACGGGAGAGGGCAGTTGTTTTACAGACGGGTAAAAGGGCAGTTGTTTTACAGACGGGAGAGGGCAGTTGTTTTACAGACGGGAGAGGGCAGTTGTTTTACAGACGGGAGAGGGCAGTTGTTTTACAGACGGGTAAAAGGGCAGTTGTTTTACAGACGGGAGAGGGCAGTTGTTTTACAGACGGGAGAGGGCAGTTGTTTTACAGACGGGAGAGGGCAGTTGTTTTACAGACGGGTAAAAGGGCAGTTGTTTTACAGACGGGTAAAAGGGCAGTTGTTTTACAGACGGGAGAGGGCAGTTGTTTTACAGACGGGAGAGGGCAGTTGTTTTACAGACGGGTAAAAGGGCAGTTGTTTTACAGACGGGTAAAAAGGGCAGGGGCTGAAGCCCATTTCTATGTGTGTCACAGTCACGCGCGCGCGCGCGCACACACACACACACACACACACACACACACACACACACACACACACACACACACACACACAGAGTTTGGTCGAAACTCAGAAGTGGAGAGCTGAGCTACAAGCTCAAGGATCAGCTAATTATCTAATTTCTTTATTCCAAGTGTTTAAATGGGTAACTTGGGAATATTTAATTAAAATTGTTCTTAAAATGAATTTGCTAAATCAGTTTAAAAGTCCTTTAAATAAGGCATTGGATTGCTTAAAATACATTTAATTGTTTAAAATACTTCATTGCTTAAGAAACAAGACTGGTTAAAAATAATTATCATTTTGTTTGTTTGGCATTGTTGTTAATATCTGTCTCTCTGTTTTCAAAGGTTTTCAACCTGACATGATTTACGAACCAACCAATCAAAAACAACGAAGCCAACTGTGCACAGCATGAACAAGTTGGAAATCTTGGAGTTGTTTCCTTAAAGGTAGAGTAAGTGATTTCACTCAAAAAACCTTAGGTTTCGTTTTTGGCTGTGGGACCTATAAGCCTTCGTCCAATCAGGATAGAGAGTCAAAAACGAAACCTAAGGTTTTTTGACCCCCAGGGGTTAACTGGGGACAGGGAGGAACTCCTTATATGGTCAGCACACTCTATAGTAGAGAGGATTATCACAACAAAACAAAAAAATAAGTGATATTTGAATTAAGTGAAATCACTTACTCTACCTTTAACCCCATTCTGGGCGGGAACCCCTTTTTGGTGTAAAGCATTACTTTATATGCTTTAGCTATTGAAAAATAACAGATCTATACAAGCTCGTAGTGCGCGCTACGAGCTTGTAGGACTGCTATTTTTTTGAAAAATCGAAGAAACGACTGACATAGAAACATAGCTTTTTCCAGAAAACTGTCATTTTCAAACAGACATTTTTTTAGAATCTGATCTCGGGTCAGAATGGATTAATGTCCTTTGGAGTGGAACAGAGTATGACTTAACACACACACACACACACACACAGTCACACACACACACACACACACACACACACTTACATGTGGGTAGTAGTCCATGACCAGCAGGTACTCGGTGCGTCCCTCGGCCCCGGTGCGCTCGTCCGCCGCCACGAAGCGTCCGATGTTGTCGTGCTCCAGCAGGGGGAGCCGGTAGATGGAGCACTCGTTCTGGAAGTTCTGCCGGTTGGTCGCCGAGAACACCTTGACGGCCACGGGGCGCTCGTCCAACGAGCCGCAGTACACCACGCCGTAGCGGCCTCGACCAATCAGCTGAGAGACGGAGAGAGAGAGAGAGAGAGAGACATTACACCACCCCGTCGTAGCGGCCTCGACCAATCAGCTGAGAGACGGAGAGAGAGAGAGAGAGAGGCGTTACACCACCCCCGTAGCGGCCTCGACCAATCAGCTGAGAGACGGAGAGAGAGAGAGAGACATTACGCCACCCCGTAGAGGCCTCGACCAATCAGCTGAGAGACGGAGAGAGAGAGAGACATTACACCACCCCGTAGCGGCCTCGACCAATCAGCTGAGAGACGGAGAGAGATGCAGTACACCACCCCGTAGCGGCCTCGACCAATCAGCTGAGAGACAGACATTACACCACCCCGTAGCGGCCTCGACCAATCAGCTGAGAGACAGACATTACACCACCCCGTAGCGGCCTCGACCAATCAGCTGAGAGACGGAGAGAGATGCAGTACACCACCCCGTAGCGGCCTCGACCAATCAGCTGAGAGACAGACAGAGAGACATTACAACACCCTGTAGCGGCCTCGACCAATCAGCTGAGAGACAGACAGAGAGACATTACAACACCCCGTAGCGGCCTCGACCAATCAGCTGAGAGGGGACATAATCGCCCTAAAGACTACCAATCATTGTGTGTATTCCTTTAAGTAAAGTAAGTCTTTCCTCCCTTAACCCATTTTGGGGGGCGGGAACCCCTTTTGGTGTTAGCGTCATGTCATGCTTTAGCTATTGAAAAATAGCAGACCTACAAGCTCGTAGCGCGCCACCGAGTGGCGCGCTACGAGCTTGTAGGTCTGCTATTTTTGAAAAATACCAAGGACGACGGACATAGAAACATAAGCTTTTTCAGAAAACTGTCAGGATGTTGGAAGACATTTATAGAACCTGATCTCGGGTCAGAGTGGGTTTTAAATGATTTCTAATATATTTCTTTGGATCACACGCCCGGGGAAAACTGACCTCCAGCAGTTTCAGAGTGTCCAGGTCCAGAGAGCTCTCAGATCCTGCTGCCTCCATCATGTTCAGGTTATGGAGTCCCTGCTTACCATTACCTGATACACACACACACACACACACACACACACACACACACACACACACACACACAGTCACACACACAGTCACATACACACACAGTGTGTTAATCCAGAGTATACAATACTTCAGGGGTTCTCAGTGTTTTTGGCCGTGTTTTTGGCCGGGGACCCCCCCACACCGAGGGGTCGCAACCCACGGGTTGAGAACCCCCTGCAAATACATCATAAGCAAGCTATAAGAACCTGATATCCATGTCTAACAGTAGATTATCTGTACAGTGAGGCTATGAGTTTTCATTATCGGCTGCTAGTACGTCTAAGACTATACGCGTTGTGTGAGCTTGTAGATCGGCTATTTTCCAGCATGCAACTAAGTGTAAAAAAAAATACTAAATCAAAACCTCTGTCAAAATGAACACAGTGTCGTGTCATGTCTCCATGGTAACGACTCACTCACCGTGCAACATGCGGTAGCCACACACACACACACACACACACACACACAGAGGACTCACCGTGCAACATGCGGTAGCCACACACACACACACACACACACACAGAGGACTCACCGTGCAACATGCGGTAGCCGAAGAAGGCCGCCACGGCCACTACCGCGAGCACGGAGACGCTGGCCAGGGCGATGATCACCGTCTCCTCGTAATGGAACTTGTCAGCATCTGGAGGGAGAGAGAGAGAGAGAGAGAGAGAGAGAGAGAGAGAGAGAGAGAGAGAGGAGAGAGAGAGAGAGAGAGAGAGAGAGAGAGCAATGCATGATGGGAACCGTTTATAACGTCAGGTATATCCAGAAAGGAAACATTATGTTTGTTTCCAAACACTATAATTTATAGATGTTATCATTTGTCCATGAGACTGTGATATGATGGCTTATTCATTTCAGTAGTATTGGCCTCTTGGTTATATATATCTCTGATATTTGATTTATTGGCAACGGTAAATTGGCAACTGTTCATGTTTTCATCACATTGTGT
Source organism: Protomyctophum bolini (assembly GCF_963924005.1). Classification (NCBI taxonomy): domain Eukaryota; kingdom Metazoa; phylum Chordata; class Actinopteri; order Myctophiformes; family Myctophidae; genus Protomyctophum; species Protomyctophum bolini. The sequence continues at coordinate 6,570,809 of NC_137885.1, forward strand.
GAATAAAAAGCCTCATTTTGTAACTTAAGTTCATTATTAATCATTCCATGTCATGACAATCATTGAGGTTTGGGCCTTTCCTAGATGCAAATATAGTCCGTTTCGTGTGTTTCCTGTAGAAGGCATTTTTAGAATCTGATCTCAGGTCAAAATGGGGCTATGGAAGTGACACGTTGTGAGCTTGTAGATCAGCCTATTTTTTCACTAGTTTGGGTCCCGGGGGGGGACAAACATTGTAATCTCTCTTTTGGGTCACCGTCTTAAAAAAAACAAAAAAAACACTAGAGGTGGTAACTGTACGCTCCTGTACAGTACATTGCTTGTACTTTGCAGTGGTGTTGCATGTACGTACAGTTTGTATACAGTCTGTACACCGTGCACTGCAGTCAGAGGAGATTGTGCTCGTGCAATAATTGCGTTCTCGGTGAAAGCAGCCATGAGGCGCCACAGGAGAGGAGAGTTGTGAATGAGGGGGAGGCTGCATTTAAAAAGCATGGCTTGTTTTGACTGGAGGGCCTGCATGTGAGCTCAATGGAACGGAATGGCTACTGTGACTGACTATCTGTATTCTGTGCTGCCGCGTGCTGGCTGGGCCCAGGGAGAGAGGCACTCACTGCAGAGAGAGAGAGAGAGAGAGAGAGAGAGAGAGAGAGAGAGAGAGAGAGAGAGAGAGAGGCAGGGGAGAGGGACTATATACTAGAAGAGTGCACAGCAGCACTGCAGTCTAGAACAGCAGAAATAGTGCTTCTCTGCAGCGCCAACAGGGCTGGGCTGTGAGTTGAACTCTTAACCCATTCTGACCTGAGATCAGATTCATACGAGGTTTCCACTGGACACACACTGGTCTGATTAACCCATTCTGACCTGAGATCAGATTCTAAAAATGTCAGTCGCTCTTCGATTTTTCAAAAATAGCAGACCTACAAGCTCGTAGCGCGCCACTCGGTGGCGCGCTATGAGCTTGTAGATCTGTTATTTTTCAATAGCTAAAGCATAACATGATGCTAACACCAAAATGGGTTCCCGTTCAGAATGGGTTAAGGTTGTGCTCAAGTAGAGGTATAGGTATATTTAATTCTAAAATATACTCGTCCCCAATACTTGATTCTGATTGGCTGGTTACCGTGCACGTGACCGGTGTAAATTATTCTTCACCGATAACCCACTCCCTTCAATCACTTTATATCATGTAGATGTACTGGGGAAAAGGGAAGCGCTCGGTTGCTTTAAAAAAACACATGCCGTGCGGGCGTGTATAAGCACCTCCCGGCTCATACGACTGTGAATGTGTGGCTCCCCCCTGGCAGCCCCGTAGAGACATCAAGCGCTATTCTCCCGTCACAGCAAAGCAAAAACCCTGCCGAGCAAAACGAGGAAGTGATGTGGCTCGCTCTGGTGGCGCGAAGCGTAGCTGCTTTTGTGAATTTAATAGTTTTATTAGGTTAATATTGCTATATGTTTGTAACCTGTTTTAGAAAAGCAATAAGCCACTCGAGGCCCCTGCAGCTTACCGGGGGTAGAAGACCCTCCGCTGCGCGTCGGGTCTTCTACCCCCCCAGCCAGTGTAAAATACCCGGTAACCTGAGACCTCTCGTGGCTTATTGCTTAATTATACCACAGGTCGTTTCGAGGAAGCAATCTGATTGGTTGAAACAGCCTCCTAGCCGTGGATCAAACGAGCGCCACTCCACACCTAATCAAAACAAAGAATTCAGCTGCTCTGTTCTCCCAGAGCGCTAGCAAACTCGGTGGCTAGGCTAGCTAGTTTCTTGGGACATTTGTGGTCGTAGTGGATTTTCTTAGTTTTAAGGGTAACTGTTGTATAATTGCAAATTACACTCGAGGGTGTGGTTTAACGTGATTATTGCCACTTGCAGTGATGCTTGCGGAACTCGACAACGTCTCGTTCCTGACCGCATCACTGTCGTGGCAATAATCACGTTAAACCACAACCTCTCGTGTAATATTGCTTAAATGTCTCTGCTGCGTGTGTACACGGCGTGCACGTGCCATCCGCAGGGCATGTGAGGCGAGCCGCGGCCAGCGCGCACACACACACACACACATGGATGAATGAATGGATGGATGCACAGTCGCACGTGGGGAGAAAAATGCGGTCAATGGAGCCCAAGCGCGCCTCATGAAGCACGGCCCGACAGTCTGGAAAACCTTTCAAAAAAACCGAAAATGTTAAAAAATAAAAGAAAATCAATGACTTAGCCTCGGGTCAGAAACAGTCACATATATACAATAAATATATATTCCATCCATTCATGAGTTGTCCTGACTGAAATTAGGGATTGCACCGGAAAGGGAAATTATTGACCGAAAACCGAATATCCGAATATGATTAATATTATATATCTTTTTTTTCCCCCTTACCGTTGCTGTCATGTACCGTACCTTATTTATGGCAAAAAAAAGAAATGGTTATGGCAAAACTTAAATTAAATAATAATCCCTATTATGGGTTCATAAAACATTTATTCGGCTCTTTTGAATGCATTAATTGCATACACTATTCGGTGATGTATTTTCGGCCTATTCGGGCCGAAACCTCATCTGAACTCATGCTTATATTCATTAGCATTAGAATGTGGGGTGGGTGTGCATATACTGTATATATGCTATACATGCATTACTTGCATTGTACAGTTATTTCTTCTCATATACTTATCCAGATTATGCTTGGTTCTACCATCATACTCATTACTATTTATTATTCTGTATACATTACTGTACATACTGTACTATTTTCTGCATTTATTCTCTCATTTACTGCATTACTGTATTGCACTACTCTTCATTTCATTGTCAAAGTATTTGTATATCATCTTATTATATAGTATGCAATGTCACTGAGCAGTATGGGTGGGAGGGTTAAGGGATTTCTTTATCTTTTTTGTCTTTTATTTTTTCTTTCATTTTTGTTTCATAAAAAAAGTATTTCATATCAAAATGTTTGTAATAATTTATCTGTTCAATAAAAACATATTTGACAAAAAAAAAAGTATTTGTATACTATGTGAGTGACAATAAATGTAATCTAATCTAAAACCGAATAGGCCCGAAAATGCCATTTTTAGCCATTTCTCTGCCGAATATTTTCCGCGGACGAATATTGGGTGCATCACTAACTGAAATGTACTCGATGTGACTTCACAGCAGTGCTTATATAACCCATTCTATTCTATTCTAAGTTCTATTCTATTCTATTCTATTCTAGCCATTGAAAAATAGCAGATCTACAAGCTCATAGAGTGCCACCGAGTGGCACGCTTGTAGGTCTGCTATTTTTGAAAAGCTGTGAAAATGTGGCGCAAATCTTTGAATGTATTTTTCAGAGCGAACATTTTTAACTAAAATATTAGCTTCTGGGGGGGGGGGGGGTCCCTGGAACTACATATTTTGAGATGGGGGGGTCCGTGGCCCAATAGAGATCATTCTGGGGGTCCTTGACATGAAAAAGGTTTCTGACATAGAAACATGCGGGTTTTCAGAAAAATGTTAGGATTTAGAAGCCTTTTCTTTTATCGACCTTGCGCCACCTCAGATAATACTCGCATGCCCTGATACTGTACTATTATTATTACTGTACTTTTCCAGTTGGATCGGCCCCGTCTCTCATCTGCTGTACAGACAGTCACATATCTAAGGGGTATACTTTCACTCTGCGATGTCGTTTTATTCTTTACTATAGAGAAGGTCTTGTTATTACAATTACTGTAT